>NC_089587.1:214785063-215012563 GCF_019320115.1 Miscanthus floridulus | reverse complement strand
GAATACATCGACGGCGTCGAGGTTCGTGTCCCCTTCTTCTTCTCCGTCTTGATCTGGGGTTGAACCTCGATGGGGTGTTGCCGCCTTCTCCATGGACCTTGCTTTCCTCTTTCATTTTTATTTTTCTTGGACAAGAGGACGAAGAGGGGGCAGGACAGAACGGGACCTGTGCCTTTGCCCGCTCCCCGCATCGCCCCCGCCGGCCTCTTCCTCGCTCTCCCTTTCCCGATCTGTACATGAGTGCTTCCTCGCCGACGAACGCTGCCACTGCCTCCCCCGAGCAGCGTCCCCATCTGCACAGGTGTAGCCTTTATGTCCCCACGGACCTACCACCACAACACCATGGACATGGAGCAAGGTACGTTTCATACTCCATGGCTATTCCTTTATTGCATCCTATGTGTTCGACGACATGCCTCTGTGCTGTGATGGTTTACTAAATGCTACTTGGTTTCCTCTGGTTCTCTGGTGCAGCTAATACTGATTCCAGCTTCATTCAAACAGTCTAAAAACCCTTGATGTTCCCCCTGAAACGAAAAAATTAAAACTTTAGGTGCAATGGCTGATTAATAAGAAATCGCAAGCACATTTAACAGGCACAAAATGAACAGGCCTACCTGCAGCTGGCCGCACTAACATAGGCTTCCTAGGTTTGAGGAATCCTTCAGTCATGGACGTTGTGGAGGACTTTCATGTATTGGTAGAGCAACTGATCAATAGCTTGTGATTACATCATGGTTGACTGCATTATTATCAACTTAATTGTGCATGACCTCTGTTTATGCCTGACAGGATTGTTGAGGATTTTGTGTAGTAGTAAATTCAGCTATATGCTCCATAGTCGAGTATTTTGATAAACTTTCATGAGAAAATTGCATATTTGGGACTTCAATAGTTGCGCTTCGCAGTTTTAGGACAACAAACATCGACTTCGTAAAAATAGCCCTCCAAACGTTGGACTCTTGATTTTCTTGACATTATGTGTATTTTCTCCCTTTTGTAGCATTCCTCCATGTATTTGTCACCTCAATGAACTTTTTGCTCTCCTGATGTTTTGCCGTGCCGCTCGTACGCACGTGACCCGTGCTGCTTGGTACGTTGCCGCTGGTACGTACGTGACCCGTGCCATGGCTGCTGGTACGTGCTCATACGTACGCCTGGACGCTCACCGCCTTGGCAGGCATTAAATGAAGATAATTTTTATATAAAAATTATAAATTTCGACGAGATCTACAACTTTTTAGTTTTGAGTTTTTTCATTTGAAGTCGTTAAGATGCTCAAAAAATTAATGACATATTTAGATTTAAGGGTATTTTCATCTTTTCATATCTGCAGTTTGATGGCGTTATTGCCCAAACTGACGGCAGTGGCATGGAGGGCACAAAAAAGTTAGAGCAGCGGCGCTGAAAACCGCTGAACTTTTTCAGAGGCACATAGGGCATTGCGATCTTTTTTAATGGTACACAAGGAATTCCCCATATATGTTACCCACATTTAGCTAACGCACAAATTTCTTATCCAACTCTGATCTCTGGAAAAAAAATTATTTGCTATGGTCGCTTATATTGCTGTAATAGCGCCCGCGGCAACGTGCGGGGTTCCGCTAGTAAACTCATCAATGTATGGAGCAATTCAGCAGTACAAAGAAGTGAATAGCACGGAGCATAGGGATACTACACTAAACTCTGACCCTATAACTCGAGTTCATGGTGTAACCGTGTGTAAATCAAGCAGCAAAGCCAGCATAGTTCCCAAATTACAAGTTATGGAATCCGGGTCATTGATCTGATGGACAATGGTCAGATGGTCACGAAGAGGAAATCAAGTATACATAGCCAATCAAGGGTTAGAGGCGACGGATTGCAATGCAACTGCCGATGTTCTTTCATTATTTTCAGATGTGTTTTGAATTGGTTCCAAAACGTTGAATCTTGCGATATGTCTAATGTTTTAGGACTGATCATTGAATCCAGCATAAGAGCATCTTCAAGGGCATTTCTAAAATTTACTCTCTAGTTTATCATTTGGAGTTATTTTTGAGTAAAAAATTGCTTTCCATGTTTTTTTACCCTCCAACAATTTTTCTATATCTTGTGCGCACTCTAGAGAGCTATCTTCGCTCTCTATCTTTGGCTAGCGAGAGATCTGGAATAGAAGATGTATATATTTCGATATCAAATTAAAGAGGTTGTTGGAGAGTATTTTTTCACCAAAATATCTATTCCTATAAATTAGCAATAATATAAAGAGTCTCTTGGGTTGCTCTAAGGACTATACTTTGGCTTTGGTGCTCAATAAGACTTTGTTCTAGAATAAGTAAAGCTACTAAGGAAGATATGATGGTAGAAGAATATGGATAGAATATTGTATTTTTATTTTAGATTTTTTTCTTGCATAATTTTGGGATGTACCGTGTCGAATTTTAATATAATTCCTCCTTCATTTTGAAACAATAGTTCCCAAATTGCTGATGGTAGAACAAATACTTCTAGCATTTTTAAGTCTGCCATGCCCTAGATGCGGTGGTAGCGTAGATATGGCGCCCAAATCCAACTCCGCTTTCTGTGGTGAGAAAGGAGTGTGTTTTATTGGTTGTCTAAATCTTCTCATCAACCAAACACAAGTACAACTATGGCGTCACTATTCACTACAACGTGGCAAGCTGTGGTCGGGATTCAAACACTCCCTAACAAACATTGATAAAAACCATTGGTTTTATATACGGGAACGCATAGGTGAAATGTAGTGTCAAATTGTAGGTTCCTACCAAAAAAATCTTACACCCAAGACAAGTTACTTTGCTTTGGAACGATGATATACATCGGTATCAGCTGGCTACGAGACAAGACACGACCCCTAATTAGTAGTAGGGACGCAGCCGAATGACTAGAACAACATGGAAAAAACATACAACAACAAAATGAAGGACAACACTTGTAACCAAAAAAAAAAAAAAACAACAACGAGAAACAACACGACTGAGAGGCTAAGTTGTATATCATGTTACCCGTGGGTAGCTGGCTCTCTTAGTTGCAGAGTTGGGACCCGACAGTTTTTCCAATATTTATATATTTTTCTTTTTTTATCTAATAAAATTAACCGTAAAGCTTTTGTCATCCCTCTAAAAATAGGAGACACCGCTAACCCTCTAACAGTTGTTAAGACTTGCGGTCTCAGACAGTGTGGAGGAGGTAGAGGCCTCCGCTCGCCAAGTGCTGCCCTCAGGCGGGGGCTCGGGAAACAGGCACGACAAGTGGGCGTGTAGGGAAATGGCACGTAAAACTAGGGTTTCATTAATTCATTTTCCAACCACCGGTACTGTTACAAGTGTTTCCTATTTATAGGGCTCAACTACCACTTTTATAAAGTTTACAATAGTACCCTTCAACTGCTACATTACATTCTCGGAATATTCCACTACTCGCCTTTTGCCTCGTGGGTAATCTTGTCATGCCGCCCTTAGGTACTGGGCCTACGCGATCAGCTGGCCCATCAGGCCTTAGGATTCGGCGATGGGCCTTTGGACCTCCGTCGTCGGTCTCCGCCCCATCAGGCCTCAGGATTCGGCGACGGGCCTTTGGACCTCCGCCGTCGGTCTTCGCCCCATCGGGCCTCAGGATTCGGCGAAGGGCCTTTAGGCCTCCGCCATCGGTCTCCGCCCCTGGGACGTCGAGGCCGTAGACCCTCGACGCCCAGTATTGCCGTCCTCCTGCTTGGGTCTCTGCCCCTACGAGCGGAGGCCGAACCGGCGCGCCCGCGCCGTTCACGAGCGCCTTCCTCTGGTTACCTGCACACACACATAGGTAACGTTGGCACTTGATTAGCCTTGCAGCGGGGCGGCCTCCGCCCCCTCCGCCCTGAGACGCCTATGAGCTAACCGGGCAGAGGCTACGCCAGGGTCACCGGCAGCGTCCCGCAAGCAGTCTGAGAAACAGTCATCTTTCTAGGTCTGGAGGCGTGGTAGCTGGGCCTTTGCTTAGGTAGTTGGTCGGAGATGTCTTTGCAAACTACTGGCCACGTAGGTCTCTGCCACTCTCGGAGGCCGTGTTACAACAGTTCCCCCTTTTGAGACTACGGTCCGCCTGAGCATGTCGTGAGCTCAAAATGCCCTAAGCAAGGACGTCTACAGGGGCGAAGACTGCGCGTGGTCACGTCTCCGACCGATCCCCGCAGGTTCCCCCCTAGCCTGCTCTGGCGTGGCCGCTGGTCTTGTCATAGTAGCCGTTAGGCTGCAAAACTAGCCGTTGTCCTACGCTGTGGCCGTTTACGCCGTATTGCTTTCCGTTGTATACCTTGCAACTTCTCCGGAGATGACCGTTGGGCGGCAGGCGAATTCTCCAGAGATGATCGTTGTACGGCGGGAGCCGAACCGCCCACCCATGGCCTATATAAGGGCAGGGTTGGTGGCGGGCCCCCCCCGCACGGCTCATTCGTTTTCCTTGCCTTTGAGAAATCACGCTTTCGCCTGAGCTGCCTTCGCGCGTTCTGTCTTTCCGCTTGTGTCTTCCGCCTAGGCTGCCGCCGCGGTGGCTTTCTTTTCCACCTTCGCCCATACTCACCGGCCCGCCTTCTTTGGACCCTATCACCACCTTCTCGGCGTTAGGGCCACCGGCTGGAGTGCATGCTTTGAGGAGTGCATGCTTGCCTCCGCCTCCGCGTTGGAATTTGAAAAGCTAGTGGAGGAGGATTTGGGGAGTGTCTCCACGTCTATCGGAGACCTGATCGCTGTGGATTCCAGAGACATGGCGATAAAGTCATGGGATTTCGGCCCCTCCTCCATTACTAAAGAGGCGGTCATGGAGATGTTGAAGGAATCGTATTTTCCTTCTTCGAGGGTAAAAATCCCTCTGCCTGGCTAGACTATTTCAGAACTAGAGGAGGGATATGCAGTGGTGTTTCAGGACTTCTTCACCTATAGCCTCCGCCTTCCTTACGTCCCCTTCCTCCATCGGGTGTTGGAGACGTTCAACGTCCAGGTTCACCATCTGACCCCTACGGCCTTCCTTACGCTCAGCAAATTTTGCTGGGCGTGTGTTTCTTATGGTGCCGAGCCAGATGTGGACACCTTCTACGCGTACTACAAGCTACAGAAGCAGCCGAAGAAGAAGAAGGAGGTGCGAGAGGGCAAGGAGGTGGAGGTGACCTACCAGTATGGTAGTTGCACCTTTATGTCGAAGAGGAACCAAGGCATAGACCACCTAGAGATTTCTTTTTGCTAGAAGGGCAAGTGGGACCATGGCTGGCTTGAGCAATGGTTCTACGTGAAGACCTATGGGGTCCGTGGCACTATTGAGGATGGTGCAGAGGTCGTGGAGTATCCATTGACTTCAAGAATGGAGGAGATGGCACCGCATACGCATGTGGATCCACCGAAGGAGATGTCTCCGGTGAGGAAGGCTTGCGACCGAGCTTTTGCAACAGCATGCCGCTACTCCGGGGGCTGTGACCTGGTGGAGGAGATTATGGCCTCCAACTACTGGCCCCTGGGCAGAGACAACCCCGCCTTTTGGCTAGAAAAGGTGAAGGTTCCCATTTTTGGGCCGGAGGCCAAGATTCCTTTCCCTCGCTTTGGCCAGTCTTTAGGGGAGGGGGTGATGGAGGACAGCTTCGTTGCCGACGTTGAGGAGGCCACCGTCGGGTTGGTTGGCAAAATTTCTAAGCGTGAGTACACGTCTTGGAGAGCCATGGTAGGCACCATGCCGTGGCTCAATCGAGTTTTTGAGGAGCTCGAGATCGTCTACCGGGAGCACGAGGATCCCACCGAGGTCCTGGCTTTGATTGACAACAAGAAGAAGAAGGCCTTCGCAAAGAATGTTACGGCGGAGGCCGAGTCCAAGAAGAGGAAGGGTGCCGTTGTTGCTCAGGCGCTTGTGAAAAAGAAGAAGAAGACCGGTGCTCTGGTGATTGCGGCGGCCGCGTCTTCAGCTGGTAGTGCTAGCGTTGCCTCCGCCGGTAGTGAAGACATTCAGAGCTCCTCTGTCCCATCAGTGGACGTGCAGGTCGCGAGCGGCGGGGATCGCGGCTCTCCTAGAGTTCCGATGTGCCCTGTGCATGGCGCTGTGAGCGGTGCAGAGCATCCGGGGGCCAGCGCTGCTCCAGCACGCTCCTTGCATGGTGCTACGAGTGTCACCAAATAGCCGAAGGCTAGCGCCGCCGATCCTATGCCCGACATTTTTGGCAGGCTGTATTCAAGTTCTGAAGAGGTCGCAGAGGTTGGCTTGCAGCATGCTCCTTCATCTCTCGCCATTGTTGCGCCTTCCCCCATGCCAGCGGCCGACGTTGGGTAGCCAGAGGCTGTGCTTGCTGAGCAGGCCCTGGTGGCTCAGTCTTCTTCAAGCCCTCCGCCCGCCAGGCTACTGGCTGAGGAGAGCCGGCCCTTTGGGCCTTCACCGCATGATATGGCAGAGACTTCTGCCCAGGGGGCTCGGTAGGCGGCCTAGCCTGGGCTTTTTATGAGTAAGTTTGTTTGGCGCACATTTTTATGTTTACTGTCTTCACCTGATTTATTTGTTTATGTATTCTACCAAGTGCTAATACCGTGTACTTGTTGCTTTGTAGGTGATGTCATGGCTGGACTCCTCACCCTGGAGGAGCAAGCGGTCGCTGCTAGTGTCAGGTTTGGTCTGGGGCAGCCAGGGCCGATGGCGCCGGGCCGAGTGAGTATAGAGTGTTTTTATCTTACTCGTCTTTTGGCCTGTTGTTATTGTCTATTTCTAATCGGTCCTCTGACCTGAGTTGTTGTTGTTGTTGTTGTTTTTTTGCTACGCAGGCTCCTCCGACACTTCTATCTCAGGTTGGGAAGAGTGCTATCTTAGGGTTCTTGGAGACATCGAAGGTGGTCTCTGGCAGTTAGTGTATGTATTGTGAGATTTGCTTTTCTCACCTTATGGTTTCGTGTTTGTTTGTTCTTCTTTGAACAGATCGCTTCAAACAGTATCTGAGGGACATGGATTTCTTCCAACTTCTCCGTGTTCATCTAGAACACCAGAGCTTGGTGCGTCTTCGGTGGTTTACCTTTTTTGGTGTATGTTCGCCTTTAGACTTGTTTTTGTTTCTATTGCTGATCACCTTGGTCTTCTTTCTGATCACAGGGGTATCACACGGCCGTTGTTATGGAAGAGCGCTGCACTCGCGAGGTCTCCGACTGAGATACTACGATTGAAGCACTCAAGGCGGAGAACGAGCGCTTGGAAGGTGAAAAAGGGGGTTTGGCCAACTCCCTTGCAGCTCTTCGCCTTTCTCTGGTGAAGGAACAATAAAAGGAGGCTTTGAGGGCCGATCTCGCCAAGGCCCAGGATGTAGAAGCTTTTTCCGCCGAGCAGGCCCGTAGGGCAAACAAGTTGGCCGAGGGTCTTCGGCGAGAGCTGGCCTCTGAGAAGGAATCCACAGCTATGGTAGGGGAGCGGCTATCTTTAACGACAAGGCATTTGGACTCGGTCAAGGGGGTCCTTGCTTCAACCGTTGACCATTATCAGGCCATCATGTTTGAGTTCGGTGGCAAAACGTCCACTCCTCTAGAGGAAGATAGCTTCTACGCCCTCACCTCCTGGCTAAAGCGTCACCTTGCGAAGCTCCCCGGTCTGATCAATGGCTGCACAGACTACGGGGCGCTGGCGGGAGTAGCGAATTACGCTAAGCTTTTGGTGTGCGGTGGGTGTACGCATACTAAAAGTATTCCGGAGGGAGCGCTGCTGGGTCCGGAGGAGCTTGGTGAGACTTCTCTTGGTTTGCAAAAAAACTTGAGAAATTTCATTGGGTACTTTTGGGCTCCATTTGGGAGACCTGCTGCCCAGAAACTGGTGGAGGAAAAGAGGGCGAAGGTATTTCTAGTCTTTGTAGCTGCTATTTTTCTCTCCTTGCTTTTTGCAAAGCTGCAAAGGCTTTTATTGCCTGTGCCACTGATATTTTTGCCTATGCTACAGGATGTGCAGAAGAGTCTTGCGGGCAGGCCTCCGCTTGTTCCACGCTCGGTGACCGTGGGCGACGCCACCGCTTGTGCTTTAGTGGGAGCTACGATCGACGGTGGTGATGGTCGAAGGCCGCAGGCGTCGTCTTCACCCACAGTTGATGCGGGCTCCGTTTCAGGGACTTCTGCTATGGCTGGGACACCAGAGGTCTAGGTTCTTTCTAGGACTTAGCTGTTTTGACTTGTATATTGTAGTCCAGTTGGACTCTTGTAAATAAAGTTTCTTTTGTTCTGAATGATTTTATGGAAAATTTTGACCTTGCGTAGGTTCCGAATCGGGAGCCTGCGCAAGATGTTGTGCCTTTGACTCTCTACAATGATGGTATTTATGTGAGCGGAGAGCTTTGGGAGTATTGACGTTCGACCTTTCCCCGTAGCATTGCGCGTGATGTGTTTGAGTTAGTTAAGTTTGACATAGACGACGAGCACGCTGGGTTTACTCGCATGCTTTCTTGGCGCGGACCTCCACCACTTGACATTTTATGGAATACAAAACAGGTTCACTTTCTTGAATGTTTGTGAGGGGGCTTATGTCTGTTGTGCTAGTTTACATATCTCGTCTAGTCCCGAGCTTGCACACCGTGGGCCTTTGCTTGGGCGAACGTGCATGATATAGAGGTGGTGGCTAGGACCTCCGCCCCATGTTCTCTCCTTCTCTGTGCTTGCTTGATGGCTAGGGTAGGAGTGCTAGCATTTTTTTGGCCGGCGGAGGCATACTTGAAGTTCGCCTAGCGTGGGTTGCTGAGTTGGTGTGGGATCCGATAGGAGGTTTGGTGTGGCTTGTGCATGAGGCGGAGACTTTTGGTATTTGTTTAACTAGGTCTTTTAGCTATCTGGTGGTATAGGCCTTCGACGTTGCACACTCATGGGACATGTTTCATTTGTGGGGATGGCAGGTTAGGTCTCCGGCGTCAGGGTGATGTTACGAGATTTTGTATGATATCCCCCTTCTTCCATAGACCTGAGCTATTCATCACCGTGCCGTAGGTCCTTTCTGTTTTCCCACTATCCCCACCCGTCTACTGGTGCCTCCGATTTTATGAGTTTTCGCACAATATCTACAACTAACTTAGATATCTAAAGAGACCCCTGCCTCCATGGCCGTTGAAGTGGCTTGTGTTTGTGCTCTGCCTTCTTCCCCCCTTGCGCGCTATGCTAACTAGGGTTTTTAGGTTGGGGGGCTGTTTTATAGTGGGGTAGTGGCTTTTTGGTGTTTAATTTTTGATACGTTGTTTGTTGGATCGTATATTGGCTTTAATGGCCTATATCTTGTTTGAATTGCTCGTCCTTTTAGAGACCTTTTGGAGTAAATATGCCTAGTTGCTGAGTGATAGGATTTGGTCAACCTTTTTCTCCTTTTTTTGTTTTTGATGGTGAAAACCTTCTTCCTGGTTCTGGCGCCATATCAGTGTTGCCCCTGATGCTTAGGGTGGTTTTTTGTTAAGGTCGGAGGCCTATTTGGCCGTGGTTGTTTTTAACCTTGATGCCTAAATTTGGTCAGGTCTTCGTCAAGGGTCAGAGGCCTGTTTGGCCAAAGTTGTTTTTGCCTTGATGCTTGAATATGGTTAGGTCTTCATCAAGGTTAAGAGGCCTGTTTGGCCAAGGTTGTTTTGGCCTTGATGCCTGAATATGGTCAGGTCTTCATCAAGGTTCGGAGGCCTATTTGGCCAAGGTTGTTTGTTGCCTTGATGCCTGAATATGGTCAGGTCTTCGTCAAGGCTTGGAGGCCTGTTTGGCCATATAGGTCGTTTCAAATTGCCAAGGCATGTGGCCGACACTTTGAAAGGACCTGTGATTATTTTTACTTACCGAATATTGCGGCGCCAGAGCTGGCCGCTTTCGGTTTCATACTTTTGAGCATTCTTCTAGGGAATTACCTCTTTATATTTTTAGAGGATTTTTACATTGAGCCTGCCTCATTAAAAACCTCGCCTCCACTTGGAGTTCCCCTGTGAGGAAAAGAGTACAGGCTCTTTTACATTTTTTCGGTTGAAGAAGAAAAAAAACTAAAAGGTAAATGAACGGAGGGGCCTCCGCTTATTATTTACGGAGGTTGCCCTTTAGTACATTGCCTAGATGTAGTATCTACGGAGGCTGTCAATATTCTAGGTGTGGGTTGTCGTGACACCTTTGCTGTCAGTCAAGTGGAAATAGCCTAGGCGGCATGCTGCCGTTGCTGTGTATGGGCCTTCCCATTTTGGTTGCAGTTTGCCAACAAGTTGTGCGTTGGGTTTTCTTCTAAGTATGAGGTCTTCGTGTTTTATGTCTTTTCTTACCACTTGAGAGTCTCTCCACTTCTTGGTTTGGGATTGATATTTTGCAATGTTTTTTACTGCTTCCAGTCTTGTGGCTTCTATTGCTTCTTTTGCATATTCTTCATCTTGCAACATTAGCTATCTCGTTGTGCGGAGGCTTTCGTGCTTGATTTCTTCTAGCATCATGGCCTCTTCTCCATAAAGCAGTTTGAATGGTGTGAATCCTGTTGTTCTTGAGATAGATGTATTATGTGACCAAATCACTCTGGGTAATTCATCTACCCATTTTCCTTTGCGTAGGCCCAGCAATGTTTTTTATATTGCTGAAAACACTATTCTGTTTGCTCTTTCCACAGCACCATTGGACTCTGGGTGGTATACTGAGGCAAAGGCTAGTTTTATCCCAATGCTTTTGCAGAATTCTTTGAAGTTCTCTGAATCGAATTGCTTTCCATTGTCTACTGTCAGAATCCTTGGTACACCGAATCTGCAAATGATGTTTTGCCAGAAGAATTTTCTAACAGTTTCTGAGGTTATCTTCACCAACGACTTTGCTTCTATCCATCTTGTAAAATATTCTACTGTCACTACTGTGAATCTGTTTTCTCCTTGGGATGGTGGTAATAGTCCGACCAGGTCCATACCCCATCTTTGTAGCGGCCATGTCGGAGGTATAAGCTAGGTCTCCGATGACAGTTTTGACTGCCTAGGAGAGAATGTTTGGCATGCTTTGCATGTTCTAACTGTCTGCTCTGCATCTTGTATGTGTGTTAGCCAGTAAAAGCCTTGCCTTATTGCCTTTGCTGATAATGCTCTAGAGCCAATGTGCGACCCGCAAATTCTTGAGTGTATTCCTTGAAGCAACTCTATGCCATCGCTCTATGATATGCATTTGAGGAGAGGCTAGACTACTCCTTTCTTGTACAGTACACCATCTATGATTGTGTAATTTCTTGCCCTAGCATGTATTCTTACTACTTTTGCTTCATCTTCTTCAGTGGTTTTGCCTTCCAAGAATTCTGTTATCGCCTTTCTCCAATCTTCATTTTTGCGGTTGTAGTATGGGCTTAGGTGCCTTAGATGTCTCCGTAGTTGCCGAAGACCTCAAGATCTGGTAAAAAGTGTTTGGTGGTAGTGGCAGGTTGTTTGCCATAGCTTTTGCTAGTTCATCTGCCTCTGCATTTTCTAATCTTAGGATGTGCTTTAGGGTGAAGCCCTCGAATCTCCGCTCCATGTTTCTAACAACGGATAAGTATTTGATGAGTTCTGGCTCTCTTGCTGTGTATTCTTTCTCTACTTGGCTAGTAACCACTTGAGAATCTATTTTGACTATCAATGTTTTTGCCCCTAGGGCCTTTGCTTTACTGAGTGCTAGGATCGGGACTTCATATTCTGCTATGTTGTTTGTTGATCTAAACTCTAGCCTTGCTACGTATTTCAGTCTGACGCCAAAGGGTGCTGTTAGGACGGCAGAGGCTCCTACTCCAGCTTGGCCCCAGGCTCCATCCGTGAATGCTATCCAGCTTTTAGTGGTTGGTTGTACCTTGGGCTCTATCGTAGGTGTCCAATCTGCTACAAAATCGGCTAGTGCTTGTGATTTGATTGCTGTTCTGGAGATGTACGAGATACCAAACTATGATAGCTCTGTAGCCCATTTGCCTATTCTGCCAGAGGCTTCTTTATTTCTGAGCAAGTCTTACAGTGGGAGCGATGTTGGAACTGAGATTTCATTGGCTTGGAAATAATGCTTTAGTTTTCTTGATGCCATCAGCACTACATAGGCAACTTTTTCTACCTCAATGTAGTTTAGCTTGGTGCCAGACAGTGCTTCTAAGATAAAATAAACTGGCTTTTGAGTTTTGCCTAATTCTTTTTCCAGCTCATGAACTAAGACTGTGCTAACTTTATGGTCGAAGGCTGCCACATATAGCAATAGGTGGCTGTCCGATTCTGGGACGGAGACCACCAGTGAGTTTGCCAAATACTCTTTCAAGTTATGAAATGCCTCCGACTGCTTGGACCACCACTCAAAGTTGTCTCTGCCCCTCAGGGCTTAGAAGAAGGGTAGGCTGTGTTCTGCTGATTTTGAGATGAATCTGTTGAGCGCTGCTATTCTTCTCGTTAGCTTTTGCACTTCTTTCTTGGTTTTGGGTTCTGCCATTGTCATTATTGCTCTGGTTTTATCTGGGTTCACTTTGATGCCTTTGTTGCTTATGATGTATCCGAGCATCTTCCCTTTTGTGACTCCAAATATACATTTTTCTAGGTTAAGGCGGAGGCTAGCTGTCCTGAGGTTGGCGAAGGTCTCCTGTAAGTCGGAGACATGATCATCCTTGTTCTTGCTCATGACCACTATGTCATCGATGTAGGCTATGATGTTTCTATCTAGTTGTGAGCCCAAAACTTCCTTTGTCATTCTGGCAAAGGTTGCTCTAGCATTTTTTAGGCCCTCTAGCATTCTGGTGTAGCAATATGTCCCAAATGGAGTGGTGAAACTTGTCTTGTCTTCGTCTTCTTTTTTCATCCAAATTTGGTGATACCCTGAGAAATAGTCGAGGAGAGAAAACCTCTGGCATATGGTTGCCTTGTCTATGGAGGCATCTATTCTTGGCAATGGGAAAGGGTCTTTTTTGCAAGCTTTATTTAGATCTGTGAAATCTATGCACATTCTCATTTTGTCATTCTTCTTTGGTACCAGTACTATGTTTGCAAGCCATTCTGAATACTTGACTTCCCTGATGACTTTTATGTCTAGCAATCTTTACACCTCCACCTTTGCTGCCAGGATTCTATCCTCCGACATTTTTCTCTATTTCTACTTTCTTGGTCTCATGTTTTCATTGATATGCAGTTCATGCTGTATGATGTCCCTGCTGACTCCCTGGAGGTCGGAGGCTGACCAGGCGAAGATGTCTTTGTTTTCTACTAGAGTTATCATGAGCTCTTTCTCCTCTGCTTTGCTCAATTCTGAGCTGATTGTTACTTTTCTGTCTAGTAACTCCTTTTCTAGAGGGGTCACCTTTGTCTCTTCTTAACCTGCCATATCTATTTTTCCTCTAGGCATATTCGGAGGCTCTAGTTCTTTGTCTACCGACTCGACTGCATTGATGTTTCTTTAGGCTCTATAGATTGCTTTTTCTATGTTTCTTGCTTCTTTCTGGCTACCTCGGACTGTGATAATACCATGGAGTGCTGGTATTTTCATGCACAAGTAGGCCATATGCAGGGCTATGTTAAATTTGGTTGTGAATCCTCTGCCCAAGATGGCATTGTATGGGTAATATAGATCAACGACGTCGAAGGTTATGTACTCGGTTCTAGCATTTGCTTGGGTTCCAAACGACACTAGGAGTGAGATTTTTCCTAATGCTTGTATCTGCTTGCCTTTGAATCCTATCAAAGGGGATTTGGAGGGCTATAGTTGATTTCTACTGAGCTTCATTTGGTCAAAGGTATTTGTGAAGATGATATCTGCTGAACTGCCAGTGTCAATCAGTACTCTGCTTATCTCCCATGCTGCTATGTTGGTCTTGATTACCATTGCATCTATGTGAGGGTAGCTTTCTAGCTAGAGATCTTCTTCTGTGAAGGTGATTGGGACTTTGGACCTATCTATGTATATTGCTGGGCCTTGGACTGCTACGTTGTTTACCAGGCGGAGGTGATCCTTTTTCTGCTTTTTCATTTGAAACTCCATTGATGATCCTCCGGCGATGGGTAGTATCATGCCTATTGTTGGTAGCGGTCCATGGGGGTTGACTTGGTTTTCTGGGTTTGGCTCATTTTTTGGTGTTGGTGGTTGGTTGTGAGGTGGCGGCGGAGGTAGTTGCTGCATGTGCTACTGTTGCGACGGAGGCTCGAACCTGCTTTGGTTTTGTGGCGGTGGGTTTGTTTCAAGGTAGGTTATGTGGGGAGGTTTTGGGTTTATGTAGGTCAAGCTTGCCTCCGACCTGTAGTTACTCGCCAAAGGCTACTGCGAAGGCATTGGCCGCCATGCTGGTAAGAAGTTTGGGTAATAGGCAGAGGCCGGTGTGGAGGGATGTATTTGGTTTGCATTTAGCGCTGGGTACATTAGGCAGTACTGCTGGTGGGTAGTTGTGTAGGTGGTGTTGACCTCTCTTGCGCTCTACTATGTCGAAGGTTGGGCAGTCTGCTTGTTCTTCATCCTTTCCTATGTCTCTTTTGTCTTCGGACAATCTTTGGTGCTGTGCCCTGTGCTTTTGCTGTGGAAAACACAATATGGTCTGCGTTGTTTCTGCTTGTGGTTTTTGTTCAGTTTTTGTCTTGGTAACCTTGCCGACCTTGGTTCCTGGTCTGGGTCTCCGGCCCTACTGGCGCTGCCAGTTGCCCTTGTTCAGGGTAAGGTTGACCCTCGATGCTGAGCACTTACCCCTGGCCTGGTTTCTGATTTGATGCATTCTGGTTTGTATAGCTCTTCTAGGAGTTTTTGCTGCTATTTTGCTGTCTGTTTTGACCCTGCTCCTCTAGCCTTTTCTGAAGGTCATTGTCTGATCTGCAGTATTTCTCGAACTCATCATACAACTACTGTATGGAAGTTGGTTTCTTTCTTGCTACGTGTGTTGCGAATGGCCCGATTCGGAGGCCATTGATCGCTGCTTCAATGGCGATCTTGTCTGGGACGTCTGGTGCCTTCACCTTTAGTTGCATGAATTTCTGGAAGTAGTCATGTAGTGTCTCTTCCTACACTTGCTTGCACTAGAACAGATCTATGGATGTCAGCGACTGTGCTGTTAGCCCCTTGAAATTTACCAATATCTTGTCCTGGAGGTTTTCCCAAGAATAGATCGTGCTTGGTTTGAGCATGGAGTACCAAGCCAACGCGTCACCTTCGGCAGCAATAACAAATGACTTTGCCAGGATGACATTGTCTCTGCTAGCGGAGGCTACTGCTGCCTCATAACTCATAATGAACTGATGGGGGTTTGTCTTTCCATTGAACTTTGGTAGTGTGATTGGCTTGTACGCCGTTGGCCATGGCGATTGTTGTATGCCTTCTGAGAGTGGGGACTTGGGATCGATAGGCCTTCGCATCACCTAAGATGGCATCGTGGTCAGGCTAATCACTAGCGGAGGCCCTTGTGGTATGGTTGCTGTTGGTGTTGCTGTAGAGGCTAGGATTGCAGAGGTTGATGCTGGTACTGCATGCTGCATACTTAGCATCTCAGCATGTAGGACTGCCAACTGCTGTCTTATTTCTGCTGCTTGTGCTGACGCTTGAGTAGCTTGCTGATTAGCTACGAATGCTGCTACCATTCTGTCCCTTTCTTGTTGCGCTCTTTGCAACTATGCTTGCAGCTATTGCAGTTCTTGCTCGAGTGTTGTGCCTAAATTTGGTTGGGCCTCCGGATCTTGAATCTCTGGATCTTGGGGTTTTGGTGGTTGACCCTGGGCAACTGCTCTGGTGTTATCCTACGCTAGCGAGGTTGCGTAGGTGCTACGAGTGGTGCGCCTAGGCCTTCCTCTTTGACCCGTGGTTGTTGCTGCTCTGGTGGTGGTTTTTCTTTTCCCTGCCATCATTGGTTTGCCTTGGCCAACCCATGGTGGGCGCCAATGTTGAGACTTGTGGTCTCAGACAGTGTGGAGGAGGTAGAGGCCTCCACCCGCCAAGCGCTGCCCTCAGGTAGGGGCTCAGCAAACAGGCATGACAAGTGGGCGTGTAGGGAAATGGCACGTAAAACTAGGGTTTCATTAATTCATTTTCCAACCACCGGTACTGTTACAAGTGTTCCCTATTTATAGGACTCAACTATTACTTTTACAGAGTTTACAATAGTATCCTTCAACTGCTACAGTACATTCTCAGAATATTCCACTACTCACCTTTTGCCTCGTGGGTAATCTTGTTATGCCGCCCTCAGGTACTAGGCTTGCGCGATCAGCCGGCCCATCAGGCCTCAGGATTCGGCGATGGGCCTTTAGACCTCCACCGTCGATCTCCGCCCCATCAGGCCTCAGGATTCGGCGACGGGCCTTTAGACCTCCGCCATCGGTCTCTGCCCCATCGGCCTCTGGATTCGGTGAAGGGCCTTTAGGCCTCCGTCATCGGTCTCCACCCCTAGGACACCGAGGCCACAGACCCCTGACACCCAGTATTGCCATCCTCTAGCTTGGGTCTCTGTCCCTATGAGCGGAGGCCAAACCGGCGTGCTCGCACCATCCATGAGCGCCTTCCTTTGGTTACCTGCACACACATGTAGGTAACGTTGGCACTTGATTAGCCTTGCAGTGGGGCAGCCTCCGCCCCCTCCACCCGAAGACGCCTACGAGCTAACCGGGTAGAGGCTACGCTAGGGTCACCGATAGCATCCTACAAGCAGTCTGAGAAACCGTCATCTTTCTGGGTCTAGAGGCGTGGTAGCTGGGCCTTTGCTTAGGTAGTTGGTCGGAGATGTCTTTGCGAACTGCTGACCACGTAGGTCTCCACCACTCTCAGAGGCCGTGTTACAACAACAGTATACAAACCCATCATCATATGGTTGAGAGAGCACTCTTGTAAAACATACGAACTCTATTCTAGAAGGAAAGGAGAAGGTGGAATTGTCGAGGACCAATGCCATGGTACCCCAAAGAGGAGGAGCTAATAACCAACAACATTAATTCATCCGAGCAGTTAGGAGCATGATTACAGCTCCAACTGACCCCTAGGTGCGCAAACTCCACCTCGCCCGACACCGAGGCTATGGGCTCCACCTCACCTAACCCCTGAGGGTTGGCTTCACCTCGCCTAACACCAAGGTCACGGGCTCTGCCTCGCCTGACCTCTGAGGGTGGCTCTGCCTCGCCTGACACTAAGGCCACAGGCTCCGCCTCACCCGACCCCTGAGGGTTGGCTTTGCCTCACCCGACACGAAGGCCGCAGGCACCGCCTCTCCCGACCCCTGAGGGTTGGCTCTACCTCACCCGACACTGAGGCCATGGGCTTCACCTTGCTCGACCCCTGAGGGTTGGCTCCACCTCACCCAACACCGAGGCTGCGGGCTCCGCCTTGCCTGACCTCGGAGGGTTGGCTCCACCTCGCTCGACCCTTGAGGGTAGCTCTACCTTGCCCAACACCATGGCCATAGGCTCCGCCTCCCTGATCCCTGAGGGCAGGCTCCACCTCGCCCGACACCAAGGCCACAGGCTCTGTCTTGCCCGACCTCTAAGGGATGGCTCCACCTCGCCCAACCCTTGGGTTTGAGCTCCGCCTTGCTTGAGCCTTGGGTTTGCACCCCGCCTCGCCCTGCCTCTAGGGAGGAACTCTGCCTCGCCCGACCCTAAGGCTGGGGCTCTATCTCACCCAATGGAGACCCATACCACCGTCGACCACTCTAGGTCCAAGCGTATAGCCCTAGGTCAAAGCTCTGACACCAGGGAGATGACCGACACCCCCCAATATAACCCATGACCATGATGGGCCATACCTAAGGATTCACATCAGGAACAACGTCGGGCGAACTGGTGCTGTTCTGCCTAACCCTCGTATGAACACTAATAGGTGCGTCAGTTCACCACGATGTCCTGGTGGACATCGTGGTGAACTGACGCACCTATTAGTGTTCATACGAGGGTAGAGCGCCATGACCGAGAGACGACACATGTGCATGGCGCCAGTGATGGATAGGGCCACAACATGAAGCTATCCCTATTGATGTCTATAGGGTTAGTAGGACCCACATAGAAGAGAAGAAGGACCTAGTGATCCTGGTGGACTTCTTCTCCTTCTGATTCTCCTTTTTCCCTATGTTGTAACCCCTACTTTCCCTTGGCCTATAAAAGGGAAGGCAGGGCATTCCATTGGGGGCATCAGAACTCATCGCAATGCACCACAAGAGACTCGAATCCGATCAACTCATCGAACCCTAAACATACAACCGAGCAACGACCGAGCTCTCGACACCCATTCACCCTTTCCATTAGAGACTTGGGACCTATCCCTCTCTCACCAATTTATAACCCCTACTATGAACTTTTAGTGCTAGTAACATGAGCGACAACAACAAACTAGACATAGGGACATTCTGCCCGAACCAGTATAAACCTTGTATCCTCTTAGCACACCATTCGAGCCAGACACATAATATTAGAAATTTACTAGTCGGTGGCAACTCGAAACACCGATAGTTGGCGTGCGAAGTAGGGGCCGTTTACATGTCTCGACATCTACACTAGGCCTCAGATGGCTAATCGCAACATCAGTCAGGTCCTGGGCACGCACGTGTGCTTTAGGGATCTAGACTTCATCGTCACGATAGAGGGAGAGCTGGTGTGGTCTCCCACCGCCATCCAACCTCTCCACTCCATTGGCCTCAACATGATTGCCAAAGCGCTGGAGGAGCTGTAGCTGCATGCACTAGAGGCCCATGCCCCTAGGAGCGACTAGCCCCTCAGCTTTGACTATGGGAGGTTAGAGCGCCAGCTCGGCACCTTCCTAGGACCCTGACCATCCTGGGAGGACTTGCGCCACCTCACCTTTTTGTTCACCAATGTCATGATGCATCTTGCTAGAGGAGAGCTGCTCTCTCTAGAATGCCTCGTCCAAAACACCTCGATAGCACCCCCATGCAGGCCGCGCACCGCAGTTTCAATGCATGAGCGTCTTGACCCCCACTATGATGCATGCAACACCCTCGATGCTCGTAGGCGTAACGCGCCCTCAAAACAACCCAACAAGGATGTGTCGGTCCACCAGGCATAGCAAGGTGGAAGGCCACACAACATGGTTCTGGCACATGGGCATCTTGGCCTCCACCATGATGCACATGACACCCTCGACGCCCGCAAGCGTGCCTGCAACATTGCGAGGGAGGGGGCTAGCCATGGCTACCATCCACGTTGTGGTGGATGCTACGATAGCGATGTGGACCAAAGCCCAAGCTCCGACTTGCTGGGACCTTAGGCCTTTGGCTGACGCATCCTTAAGGGCAAGGCGAAGCGGGATGAGGACACTAGCGAAGGTGCCTCCAACCATCCCAACAAGAAGAAGAACAAATAGTGACGCAAGGGCTCACTCATGGCCACTGCCAACTGTAAGGGAGGCTGGAAGCTCATCGAGGGAACTCTGAACCACTTTGAGAGGCTTCTTGAAGGGCCATGCCCGAACCATGCTTTCCCCGTCGAGCACCTATACAAGGACTATGACCTCTTAAAGCGGTTCTTGTTCGGGGGCTTCAACAAGGGGGAACATATGAAGGATACCAGATGAAGCACATGACGTCGCCCTCCTCCACTCGGCCAAGTACCAGTAGGCGTTGCATCGGTATCACAGCCGTCGAGTGCGAGATCGGGGCTTCAACATTAGAGACCTGGTGCTTCACCTCGTCCAGAGCAATAAGGATTGCTACAAGCTCTCTCTACCATGGGAGGTACCGTATGTCATCGCAGAGGTGCTCTGACCAGGTGCCTACAAGCTCAAGATTGTCGACGACAAAGTCTTCATTAATGCCTAGAACATCGGGCAGCTACATCGCTTTTACCCTTAATATATGCACACACTCTCTTATCAGTTTCATTATCAACTCTCTAATCTTTAGGTGATGCCTGACCCCAGCGGCAACAAAGGGTCAGGCCTCATTCGGGGGCTAATAAGAGCATATCTATCTGGTAGACAGTCTCTATGTCCAACCCTTTCTCATGATTAAGACCCAGAAGCGAAGTCTATGGAAACAAACACTGAGTAAAACTGATCAGACTATGAGAAACCTATGCCTCGGTGGCTATGGTGCCTTTGCTCACCAGCGTGATCAGAGTTTTTTTTCTATACCCTAGGCTTTTTGGCCTTAGCCACGGAAAGAGTCGGTACGTGTTTAAGAGTCTATCTGCCTAGTGAACATTCTTCGTGCTTGACCCCCTCTCACATTAAGACCTAGGAGCTAGGGTTATAGGAACAAGCTCTGAGTATAACTAGTCAGACTATGAGAAACCTATGCCACAGCGGCTATGGCACCTTTGCTCACCAGTGTGATCAAAATTTGCTCACCCGCACCCTGAGCTTTACGACCTTAACGATGAAAAGGGTTAGAATGCACTAACCTTTTTATACAAAAAGGGAAGAAGGGCTAAAAAGCTATTTGGCTACAACAAAATTTAAGAGCTTGTCCATTTATTACAAGTTTGTCGCCTGGCTTATCTGCCTAACTAAGCTTTTGGGCATGATGTTCTCATCCTATATCTCCGCAGGGAAGTTCTATCTTAGTGGGTAATACAAGTCGATCGGATGGCTTAGTCGCTGCTGAGAAATGAGTAGAGAGCAGCAGGATGCTCTACACAGGTTATGCCGACCCCATCATGAACAACAGACCCGAATTCTACTCAATCATATCTAGTAAGAGCTCCCCGAACCCATCACTCATACCATCGAGGTAATTCGTGTGCCCAAGTTGATCGAACAGCTCAAAGCCATTGCTGAGAGATGGGTGACCCTTAATTTACGCATGATTTCTCTTATTAATTTCGCTATCGAGCCTTTGACCCTAGTGACAATAGGGGGTCAGGTCTCGCTCGGGAGCTTGCAACAGTGTCTATTTGGTAGACATTCTCTATGCCTAACCCCTTCTCATGTTAAAAAACTAGAGGCAAGGTGTGCAGAGATAAGCACTGAGTAAAGCTAGCCGGACTGCGAGAAACCTACGCCCTGATGGCTATGGCATCTTCGCTCACTAGTGTGATTAGAGTTTTTGTCCCCACACCTCAAGCTTTAGCCTCTACCTTACCTGGAAAGATTTAGAGGGACCCACCAGTGGAATCTCCATCGAGGAGAGGCTGACGGGTCGCCTAGGTCGGTCGGATGGCTCGGGCCGCTACCAAGAGACGGGTACAGAGAAGTGGGATGCCTCATGCATGTTATGCTGGCTCCGTCATGAATATCAGACCTAGACCCCACATGGACATATCCAGTAAGAGCTCCTTAAACCCGTCACTCGAGCCATCGAGGCAGCTTTACCAACCTCCACTTTTCTTTTCCATGGCATGATCATTCATTCATCCATTCTCATGCATGCATTCATACATTCATTCATCCATACATTCATCCCATACATCCAAGCATTGCATATACAATTGCTACATCACAACACTTCGTGTTGCATCATGAAGCGGTAGTCATCTCATTCGATATGAGCGACAGCCGACTAGGGTTCGAAGGCCAGCCCACAAAGGGCTCGAGGCCACCTCACATCAAATAGAGTAAGGGGAGAAAAACTGAGATGAGCCCTAATGGCCTTGCCTGACCTTGCTCAGAAGCGGACAAGGACACCTCGACCTTTCTTATTCAATCCTAACCTCAAGCCAAGCCCATAGAATCTCCATCGAGGGGAGGCCAGCGGGCCACCTGAGTCACTCTTCGGAGTGACATGGGCATCTACCGGGAGGTGGGTTAAGGAGCAGTGGAATGCCACACGAGGGCTATGCTGACACCGTCAGCGGATGATAGACCCAGATTCAACTCGAACATGCCTGTTAGCGAGCTCACCGAGCATGACACTCGAGCCATCGAGGCAAGTGTCATTGGCTTAGCCCCTTCGGTTGCAAAAACCAAGGACAAGGTGATGTAAGAAACATGGCCAACCCCTACCGAGCCCTATGGGGCTTAGGGGCTCGAGCTGCCTGACCCTAAATCAGGAGCCCAACTGACCAAGGTTCGAAGGCTGACCCGCGAAGGGCCTAAGGCCGCCTCGTGTCGAACAGAGCCAGGGGAGAAAACATAGATGAGCCCTAGCGACCTTCGCTCGACCTGCTTAGAAGTGGACAGGGTCATCTCAACCTTCTCGTTCAATCCTAACCTCAAGCCGAACCCACAGAATCTCCATTGAGGGGAGGCCATCGAGCCACCTAAGTCACCCTCTGGAACGGCTCACACATCTGCCGGGAGGCAGGTTAAGGAGCAGTGGAATATCGACCCCGTCACAAACAACAGACCTAGATTCCACTCAAACATGCCCATTAGTGAGCTCACTTAGCGTGTCACTCGAGCCATCGAGGCAAGTGATGTTAGCTCAACCCCTCCGATTTTGAAAACAATGGATGGGGCGATGATCATAAAGATGAGCTAACACTCGACCATGCCCCTGCTACATGTGAGGGCTCAAGGAAAGTTGGATTCGCAAGGAGACCAAACACACAGTCATAGAGTGATGGCTCAGATCCTAGGGAGGGGGTACACGCAAAAACAAGAGACACTTTCTCCTACTAGTTTCGCTATCCTCTCCTTGATCTTTAGTGACACCCTACCCTAGCAACGACAAGGGATCTAGTCTCACTCAGGGGCTGATAAGGGCATATATACACCCTTTCTAAAAACAGTCATCGTACTCGACCCCTTCCTCATGTTAAAAAACCTAGTGGCAAGGTCTGCGAAAATGAACGACCGAGTAAGGCTGGTCAGACTACGAGAAACCTATGCCCCAGTGGCTATGGCACTCATGCTTAGCAGTGTGATCAGAGTTTCCCTCCTACACCTTGGGCCCTATGGTCTTGACAAACGGAAGGGTCGGAACACATGAACCCCTTTTCAGTAATAAAAGGGAGGAAAAACAAATTCATTCAAACGAAACAAAATGATAAGTTTGTTTGGATAATACAGAGGGGTCAGAGCATGCTCGCTTGTTACATGAATGATTGCCCAACCTATCTAGCTAACTAACCCCTCTAGGGGAGAACTATGGTCTCTATTATGTCTGCCATGTCTTGCGAAAGGGGAGCCACCGCCGTCTCCATCTTCTCTAGCTCGTGGGCTTCATAGCCAAGCGCGAAGCCGTGGCTCATCGTCTCTAGGTCAATGCTGTCCCCATAATGAGAATGAGTAGTCATGAAGGATTGGTTGACCCTGGTGTAAAACGCATTCCTCTCAAGCTGGCACACCTGAGCTGTGATCTCAATGGCATGGGCCATGAGAGAGCTAGTCCCCTCCGACCACACCACCTCAAGGTCATCGCAAACAACTCTGAGGGTGGTGCTCAGGATACCAAGCTCATCGCTCTTTGCCTAAAGATTCCTAATCACCTTGGCGAGGTCCATGGCTAGCCCAACAAAGACGCTCTTGGCCTCTAGCTTCTAGGTCATCATGTTTCTGAGCTCGACCTAGAGGGAGATGACCTTCTACTATGCGCCATCACGCTCTTGGTAGGCCTGGTCATGCTCTCAGAGGGCTCGGTCGTGCTCCTCACGAGCTATGCCACACTCCAAGCGGAGCCTCTTTGTGGTTTGGAGTAGCTCATCCCACTCCGTAGCCAGGTGGCCGCCATGGCATCCAGACTCATCCTCTTCTCTAGGGCCACAAGCTTCTCCTCAGCTCCCAACTTTAGCTCCCTTACCTTCTCAACCTTGGCCAGAAGATCGAGGATCCACTAGCAGGTCTCGGTGTCCTTTTGGAGCAACTCATCCCACTCCTTCCTAACCTCAGTGGCCTCCTCCTCGTCCTTCCACAATCTTGCCAATAGGGCCTCGAATACCCTCTCAGCCTCATCAGCATGTCAACGGGCCTCAGCCACCCATGATCAAAGATTGTTCCCCTCCTCGGCGAGGGGAGTTAGCTAGGCCACCCTCTGCTGGCATGGCAACAAGCTAAGCGGTCACCTCCCCATGTAGTTGTGCCTCCTAGATGAGGCGGTCCCAAGTTTCCTTTTGCTCACGAAGGAACCGAGACTTCCCTTGGCTATGAGCGATAAGGGACTGAAAGGAGACGATGGTCAAAATATAAAAAATATATAGAGAAAGAAAAGGGCGTGAAGCAGGGTCAAGTGAATACCCAGCTGGAGGGAACAACAACGTCATGCAAGGCACCTCGGGCGTGGCTAGGGCTTTGAGCATGGATGCAACCCCCACGTCAAGGCTTTCTAGCTCCATGCTCTCTGCGTCATCATCGAGAGTGAAGAGCATCCATGTTAGATCCTCTAGACTCGCCCACCGAAGGAGGGGCTCACCCCACATAGGTGAGTCACTGCCCACCGACGTCAGGGTCAGGGATGGCTCCTTGCTAGCTTCGATCGCCGCCGACCCTTCTCCCTGTGACATCTCCATTGGGACACTCCCTCCAGTGATGGAAGGGGTCCATGGTACAGACACTAACTCCTCTCCAAGCACCATGACCCCTAGGGACCCCTTGGCTATGCCCCCTCAGTCCAGCCCACGCCAAACGCTGTCACCTAGGCCGCCGATGGCATGGGTCGCACCGGTTCCTCAAGCACTATCATGATAGTGCCTGGTTATGACCTGCCTGTCACAGCCACTACCACCTCTGCCTATGTCAGTGGGGTCCTAATCGGCTGCGCCGTGCCTGCCATGGTCGATAGCCCCATTCGCCCCATCATCGGTAGCGATATCACCGCCATTGCCGGCTATTCCATGACCTCTGAAGGAGTCCCTTGAGCCCCCATGTCCACCTATCCCACCGAGGACACGAGTGCTAGCATGGGCAGTGCTAGATCGGCAGGTGATGTAGTCACACTAGCACTGCTCTTGCCTAAAATGGGTGCGATGCCAGCCAACTGGCATCTCAACTCAGAAGAAGGCCAAGGCCCTCAGAGTCCCCCCGTTAGGAAAAACCTCTGAAGGAGTATTCTACTCCTCCGTAGGCTCGAGGGCTACTATCAGGGACCAATACTAGGGTACTCGAAGAGGAGAAGCTAATAACCATCAATATTGATTCATTTGAGCAGTCAAGAGTGCGACTACAACTCCAACCGACCCCTAGGTGCGCAAACTCCGCCTCGCCCGACCCCTGAGGGTTGGCTCCGCCTCACCCAACACCGAGGCCGTAGGCTCCACTTTGCTTGACCCCTAAGGGTTGGCTCTACCTCCCTTGTAACACCCTAGGTGTTAGCCTTGCATAAATTGACTTGCATTGCATGAGCATGAGCATCAAGCATTCATATTAAGCTTTTACAATTGAAATATGTGATTGAAACATATGAAACATGCTTGTTATTTTATATTTCTTTGTATATATGCATATGATCATGAGTGAATACATATAAATGGTTGATGTGAGTCACTAAAATATATTAGCTACACTTATGATGACTAGTGGAATAATGTTCATGAAGATCATTTTGTCTAATCAAGTACTTAAGTGATGCTGTGTGTTGAACTAGGAAGCTTTATGTGTAACTAATGTATGAAATGATTGTGTGACCTTATAAATAGCTTAAACATGTTTAGAATATCATTATGAACAACTTTGGTATTCATGGCTAGGGCTAAATTGGTCACTAAGTCATAGTTCATGTATAAGCTATCTTTAGAATGTAATGTGTTTGACCAAGTTTGAACTATATGATAGAGACCTTGCATGGAGGTGGTCACTAAAGCAAAGTTGTAGTATATGATAAGGGGAATAACTTTTATTTTTGGGTCATATACTAATTTAGCTCCTACCATACTTGAATTAGGCTCACAAGATTCAACAATTCACTGTTTTCGACACTTAGAGAAAATTTTTAAGTCATGTGCACTAACAGTTTGACAAGCCCGACATTGGTGATGATATTACTCGGTATTGGTTGAGAATTAGCACATGATTCTTTAAGAGCAATTGGAGCTGGTACATAGGTCTACAAGTTATGTTTAGGTTGTTTGCACTAACAAGCTACGGGCCAAGAGATTTTGCTGCTTGAAATCGCGCTGTCAGGCAGTTTTTTGGGGCGCTGATGACTGAATCAGCCTGGCCACCGTGGCCGACCGGCAACAGGCGCTGGCCACCACGTGGGGGAGAATGGTGGCCGCGCGCACCATCTGGAGGCCGTACGCCAACGTAGGGCTCGCTCGTCAGGCATCGACGGCCAACAAGCCACCAGTGACGCGTTTAAGTCACCACCAAGTCGGCCATTCGCTCTCACTCGCCTCCTTGCGCTCCTTTGCTCACTGCGCTTGCCATCACCGTTGCAGCCACTCCGCCGAGTCCACCCGTGCTCACCGCTGCCCTAGCCTCCAATCGGTCGCACTCATAGCTCCGCCTCACTCTGATCTACCTTTCCCACCTTACCGCGCCCACCATCATGCCTTTGGTAAGCTGCTTTCCGCATTGCGCCACCGTGGGTACGTCCTTGCCAGAGCTCCGCCATGGCCACCACCGTGGCCATGCTTGGCCGGAGCGCCTCAAGCCACCTAGGTCATCTAGATATGTTCGCACGGTCACCGTGATGCTGTAGCGCGCCTCGCCTGACTTCGCCGTGGCCGGTGATGACCAGCGCACCGTAGAGCAGCGCCGCCGTGCCGCCATGGCCGACGACGAGCATGCTCTGCCACACCTTCACTGCCACCACCTAGGTCATTAGACGTGCATTGCTCTGTGGAACATGTAGGTCCACTTGCCGTCACTGGGGAAGCTCGCCATCGATCAGCTCTAGCCACGCAAGTGTTGAGCAGCGCCGCTGCCCTGTTTCATTTCACTGACGCATGCGATCACTGACCAGCGGGTCCTAGCTGACAGTGACTATGGAGCTTTAGGATAGTTCATTTATTTCCTATTTTATGTGCAACTTTGAAAAATGAGAAGTGGAGTTGTAGAGATCCAAATATTATGAACCAAATTTTATAGTGTTCTTTAGGAAGTGTAGTATTTATGAAAAATATAATATTAGCTTTTGTAGTAGAATTTCTGGAAGAATTTAAATGAAACTTGAAATGTGTTTTTCAATGTATGTAAACTTATTTAATTTATATCTAGAGTTCCTGTGCTCTAAAATTATGAAACTTATATGGTGAGCTGTTCTTGATAAGTATAAGCTCTGGTAAAAATTTGAGGGCAAGAGCATGAATAGATTTTTAGTTATAGATTTTTCTTTTATAATTAGGTGATCCTTGTATGAATTTTATAAATTATTTATGAATCCAATACTCATGAAATTTATTGGAGGTTGTCCTAGTACCATATGGATGCTAAGAAAAATATAAATCTATTGCTTAACACTTTTCACCAGGGTTTCCTATTTATGCTATTTTAAGCCTTTATGCCTTGTCATTTTTGCATAGGATGTTTTACTTAGTAAAATGGCATGAAACTTTTATAGTAGTCTATTGGTAGCACTAGTAAGCCACTGTAAATTTCCAAGAATTTATGATGTACATTTAGTATATGTTTATTATTTACCCTAATTATTTAATTAAATTAATAAGGGCATTTAAATAATTAGATTGTGATTAAGCATGATGTTTTCTATGGTTCTTATGATGCATAGTAACTGTTGATGTCAATGGTAAGGCTTAGAAGCCATTGATTATATACAAATAACTAATTATCGCTTTATCATTCAAATACAAGGCTGCATGTATAGTTTTGATTGTGTGGATGGTTTCATACGGATAATGGTCTCTGCTGTAAAACTTATTAATAACAAAGTTGTAGATAACTTACTAATCTACCTTGTGTTAAATTTTCACAGTCATATGACTTAGGGTTTTTGAGTTCTAGCTATTATAAGTTTGTTGTCTGAAAGGTTTACTTTCTGGACAGATTTGATTGAATGATTTGTTTGCCCTATATAGCTCTTGAATCATAGTAAGAGTATTAAAAGAAAGTTATAGATAATTTTATAATCTTTCTAGAAAGTTCAAGATCACAGCATTTAGATAACTAGAACTTCAGTTATGAGTAAAACAAGTAGCTATTGTTTTGTGGTGTAGTAAAGGAATTGTTGAAGTGTTTGATTAAGTGATCAAGAAGAAATATGCACATACTTAGTAAAATGTGATGCACTTGTTATTTCTTTAACACCATGCTATTAAGAATGCTTACAAGAATCCATTTATCATGTATCATCATACTATACTTGCCAACATGTATGCATTCGCAATATCTTATGCCATATTCATGCATATAGGATCGACAGAGGAGATAATGTTGCTGGAGTTCAACGAAGGAGAGGAAGGGGACCTACAGGAGATTCCTCAAGCCACAGCTTCTGAAGGTGAGGAGCAGACCCTAGAAAGAGCTTCTGGAGTGCCCTAACCACTGCCCCACTTCCTTTCTGAAAGCAAGCCCTGGAGCATTCTAAGTCTCCCAGTATTTTACAAAATATTACTTGAGTCCTTTATGATTGATGCATTAGGTTATAAGAGTTGATTGAAATCACTTGATGTATATCAATTCCTTGTCCAAAAATATACTGTTAACCCTGTATAGGTCCAGGATCGAATATATGCTTAGCCATGCTTAGATCAGTAGAAGTCAAGTGATTTCCTGTCACCTGCGTGATATAGGTGGATACCGAAGCACGGTTGGCTATATTTGCTATCATGGAAAAGAACCATGGGATGATGTAAATCAAGGCTGAACAGAGTCTATGTGTAGGTTGACTCATGTGATTCTGTCTGTGTCGGTTAAGGACCGTACCATTATTGGTGCTTCTAACAAGATTGAACGCATGACTATCACTTAGCTGGCCGGATAACTTGTTTCGACTGTGAAGCTGAGTAGCTCAACTCAGGCCAGGCCCCACGCGTGGTGGCCCACAGGCGTGGCCCATGCGAGGCTAGCCTATAGTGTGAGGCTGCCCATGGTGGGAGGGATCCCGCGTGTGCTGGTACATTAGAAAAAATACTCCTAAACTATGAGCAAAACAACCCGTAGTCTATGTTACTATTTCTATAGACAACGACTTTGCAATGGAACCCTCGGATATTTCTCATCTTTACAACAGCAAGGCCCCTGACCATCCCCCTGCGTGCTCCGACACGGTGAGTGGTGGCATTGGCACTTGTGCCAGCCACATGGGACCCACACTGACCTATCTACGAGGTCGACGCTCACCTAGGGTTCGACGCGAGATGATGGGCGGCGGTTGCACAAGCTGAGGCATCATAGAAGGAAATCTCCACGACTATAGGCACCCTACAGCAATGGCAATGGAGTTTAGGTGAGCCACAGCAACAACAAGGCAGTAGGGGTAGCGGGTGAGCAATGACAACTCACCAGTGACCTTACCGAGAAGCCGGCTCGGCCGGAGATGACCCAAGCAAGGCTAGCCACATGCGCACTGCGAGGTGAACGGCGGACCATAAAGGCACGGCCATGGCAGCGGCGAGGTGGCACTAGAGCTACGACTAGTATGCGCACGATGAAGAGGGAGCCAAGGCGAGCTAGTGATGTAGAGGAATTAGCGTGGGGTGAAGTGGTTGAGGGTGGCCACGGTGCGGCGATGAGGGGCCTTAACGGCACGATGGCGGGCAAAGCTCCAAAATTGGAGCTCGGCCAAGCCGCAATAAAGGCGGGGTGGGGTTAGCTAGAGAGAGGGCATGAAGGTGAAGACGCGAGCATGAGAAATTGATGAGAGGTGCTCGCTCTCTAGCTTCACCATGACGCAACATGATGGCAACAAAAAATAGAGGGAGAAAGAGGGAAAGAGAGAGACGGAGCGGCAGGTGGGCTTGGCTCGTAAATGCCTTGGCGAGACGCGAGCGGCAAGCACGAGAGGTCCACGCACTAGCGCTATGGACAACGTGTGTGCGCGTCCGACCGGCATGGCCCACGCGCCATAGTGCCATAAATGCCATGGTGACGATGGCTTGCCCATGTGTGCACGGCAGAGGCAACACGCACAGGGGCAGCAACAACGCGGAGGTGCAGTGGACCGGCGTGGATGCGACGATGATGCGACGGATAATGCGACGGCAGCGGTAGCATCACGACGCGAGGAGCATCGGTAGTGCGGACGCGACGACAACGCAACATGGCCGCGGCAACACCCAAAACGACAGCGTGAGGCAGAGCAGCAAGGCGTGGGGCTAGTGGCTCGCTGCGGCCAGCCTCAGCCATGCCCAAGTGGCCTGACCAGCCAAGCGCAGTAGCACGGTTGACCGCACGGGACGCAGCCATGTGCGTGGCATGAAAAGGCCACGTGGTGACCGCGTACCCGACGCCAACCAACCCGAGACAATGACACACATGAATTTTAAAGCGTCCAACATGACCAAATGATTGCTTTATAACCTAAACCATCCTCACCATGCTCAAGATGGCACATGACACTACCAAATCGAGCTATAACACTACACCACCCTTTAATCCAATCTCTCACAATAAATTGCTAAACATAGCAATATCTAGCTGTTGGCAGACTTGAAAATTTCTAAGTTTTTGAGCTGAATTTGATTTCCATTTGTGATTTCTAAGCTAGTGGAAAAATTAGCTAGTAATATCATTTTTTGACCGCAAGTATTTTATTGTCATCTACAAAGTTTGTACTTCAAACTTTACTTAAGTATCACATACATGTTCTATAGTATTTTTGCTTAATAAAATTGGTTTTAAACCCTAAGTGATATAACATGACTATCGAATCAACTTTCATTTTGCATTTTAGTTGATCGTTTTGAGTTATAGAAATTAATCTACACACTTTATTACATGCATTAACACATAAATATGATGCTCATGACATGCTTTAGTAAATAATTTATGGTGTAACACCGAGAGTGTTACATCTTTAAAGTTACTATCCTAAAGTATTAGTAGTAGTGGTGATGGTGCTTTAAGTTTTAGTTCCCGTTGAATTAAGTGGACTATATGTAAACTCATACAAGAGCTAATAATTACTTTATTAGTTTAAAGACTAATATGAAGCATTTATATATTCTTAGTTGTAATTCTTACTTGTAATAATATGTGTCAATCTTGCATGGAACAAATAAGTTTTATATGTTTTGCATATAAATAATTGTCTATTTTTGCCCATCTAAATAAGTTTGCAATGATTTATCCACAAAGAAGCCTCAATTAACCATGAAGGTTATAGTTCTTTGTGCACTACTACCATGTATGTAGAAGGAAAACTAGATTTCCTAGAAGCACATGAACAATTGGACTATACTAGCATATTAACTGATCTTGGAAAGATCGATTTAGCCAAGAAATAGTATAATCCTAGAACTAAGTATTTAATACGTTAGCCCAAAAACTAGAAGTTTATGTTCTACCCTGAATATAAAGTTGTACACTAAATAGTACACTATATATATGAATTTTATGCCATAATCAATAAATACTAGAAGTATGATTGAATTCTTTGAAACATTAGGAATGATTATTCATAGATGGTGCATGAAGCATATTACTACTTGAAGTAATTATGGCATGAAAAGGAGGAGCAATTTTTGATAAATGCATAAGAAAATATGGGTAATATATATTTAATAGGCATAGCCTTCCTAAATCTATCTTTAAGTGCGTGTATCAGGACTTGAAGTCCTAGCCACGTCCTCTCCGGTCGAGTTAACTTTCTCTACATTGCACGAATTGCAAGCAAGCTTGTAGCTTTGTATTTCGTTGTTATCTATTACGTTGGATTGAATACCAACATTTCACATTACACATGAATGTGTATCACTATGTTGTGCTCTCCTTGAGTTGCAACTTCTCCACCCCTGCATGAGTATTAGCATAGAAGCTATATTCGTAGCTTGTAGCTACTATCTTTTCCCCTCATAATTAAATTGGCTAGCTAGCACGCTAGTTCTCGTTGAACTAAGAAATATTTTGTTTTCAATGCGTTGCATGCATAAGCAATACATTGGTCTATGGCCAAGTAGCCTAAGATCAGGGAAAGTTGGTTAATCTGAAATTAGCTAAATGGAGAAGTGACATAATTGATGGGGTGAATAATTGTGGAATTAAGATGGTGGATAACACACTTAGATGATTTGTGATTTTTTTGAAGAAAAGGCATTTGGGAAATTTTGCATTAATGTCAATTAGAAAATTCTAGAAAAAAATCATGTGAGTTTGAATGTTGCTTATTTTATATATTTAAAGTTATGGTCCATATTTTTTATCTATGAGTACTTGGATCAAAATTTTGGGCTAAACAATAATGAAGCTAGACAATGAAATAGTTTTTGTAAACTATGATATGTGCAAATCAGGGAGAGAACATCCCTGAGTTTATAGGAATGCTGAACATTCTTAAGTGCATTTTATGTATTATATTCTAGCTTGCTGCATTTAATGAACATTAACCTCGTGTTTAAATATATGTATGAATATTTCCCATAAAAACTCATCATAGCATACATGAATGGGCACCCACTTGTAGTTGGAGATATATGAATTTTAACTATTTTAAGCTCATGATATGGGATATCTTTTGAAGTATGCTATTAAAGATCTAATATTAGTATTAGAGGAGAGAAAGTCTATTTTGAATGTCAAATATTATTTCCATAGAAGAAAAATGATCTTAAGAGAAAAATATTCCTTGAAGGTTGAAGCGGGAATATTATCATGCACTAAATCAAACAATAGCTTGACTAATGCTCTTGTGAAGCATGAAGCGGAGCATATGCCAGATATTTTCAAAAATGAGAGGAGTAACTTGAAGTTATAAACCAGAAATTGTGTTTACTAGTAGTAAACTAAATGTTATATACTAAAGCTAAAATCTATGGGGACGCCTATAGGTTCTAGTTTAGTGTATATTTGTTAAATGAAATAAAGAACAAACTCCTCAATTCTCATGAAGAGAACACCTCATGAAGAAGGTTAAGCACCTCATGAAGAGGATCATCGTGAAGATGAAATCCAATACACTAAGTGCGCACATCATAGTGTTGGGTACGCAGAACAATAAATTATCTCCTGTTTGGGAAATGACAAAGAGATAGAATAATCTCATATTGTGAGAATATTAGGAGAAAATAATAGTTGTCGACAACACTAACTCTATAAATGTAAATGTTTCTCTTACAAAAACCCAGATCCGGAAAATAAAGTCCATGGCAAAGTTTCTTGTAGCGATTATATCGGGTCAATGAAGAAAGCAATTGAGGTTGAATCTCCTACTAAGAAGAAATACAAGTTCTGCTTTGTCTCTAGCAAATGAAATGAGTGAATATGAAATATGCAGTTAGTAAGTGGATTATGAAAATCCATATAGTTCCTAAAGAATAGAAATAGCAACATATGGAAATTAAATCTCATACTACGTATTAAGAAGTCTAAGGTAGAATATATATTCCTATATGAATATTGAAGTCTCAAGAAGAGCATGTCTTAGAAGGAATAGAGTCATCGAATGACTTTACAGTGAATAACACTATCTCATTGTGTATATCTCAGAATAATCTCTCATGCAGTAGAGAATATATCTCGTGGAAGAGAAATGTAATTCACCAAAAATAAAAATATCCTTGAAGGAACTAATCCATGATGGATTTACCGATCGATTCTTGAATAAACACCATTGATCCCTGAAGTGAATATAGACCTGAGAGAAAGAAAATGAGGAATCTTAAACATCATGAAGGTGTCATATAAACACTCAGAAAATGCATATCAAAAGCTAGCAAATGAAGTGTTGATATCCTCTAAACACCATAGAAGGTATAAGAATAGTGGTGATCTTGGTAATTGAATTATCCTCTAAATGCCAAATGTAAGACTGAATTTATTATTTAGTGGTACAATTAAAATCCTGAAGATTTGAAGAACATATAATTTAAAAATCCACTAAGGAAAGAATTATAAGTATTCAAACTCTAGTATAAGTTTGATACACTATCTAGAAGATATTGAATATTGTAACTTATTTACCCCTATAATCCTTTGAAAGGATTTTACCCTAAAGGATAAATTTTATTTATTTTGCACAACTAATAAGTGGTCATTATGCATGAAGCATATTGCTCTTGTTTATACTTGTATTATAATTCATAGAAGAATTAGGAGCCATCTTTTGAAAGATATAGTATTATGGTACTGCATACCATTAGTTAACCACACAATTATAAAAAGTGATATTTGAATAATGAAGTTCAAACTATGGCTTTATGAGGGGGAGCATATCTGATTAAATCTACCTTAAAGGTAAACCACTAAAATTACAAATATCAAGTACATCATATTTGCTAAAATATTGAAGTTTATGCATAGATCTTGAAGATAAATATCTATTCATGAAGAATAGAATATCCTGAAGAATACATGATCAAGAAGGTTAAATGTTGTACTCTTTTTCCTATGTGAATTTTTACTCGAAGGTTTCTCACATAAATTTTTTAATGAGACAACATATGCAACGCAATTAACGAATACGATGTACTCTTTTCTCCAAGAACCGTTTTTTCCCACTGAATTTTCGGATGAAGTTTTTAATGAGGCATGTGCATATCGTAGTAATCGTCTAAGGGGGAGTGTTGTAAAATATACAGACTCTATCATAGAAGTAAATGAGAAGGTGAAATCTTAATCCTAGTCCGTTTGTATGTGGGCTTTTACCAAACTCTTAAACCTTGGCAGGACTATATATATATGGGAGCTCTATGTTGTAATGACTGATATTCAGAGAAATAAAGAATAAACTTCCTATCTTTTATGTCTATATGTTCTATTTTTATCTACTATGTTGATCATGAGAGACGGAGAGAAAAAGATTCTAATGGCAACATGTTTTATAACAAGCACTGCTTGTCGTCCAAAACATACGTGCCTTCTTGTGAGTCGTGACCCGCAACGTTGCATCGTGCAAGATTCATCCCAACCAAATCGTCCAAACCCTCATGTGTATGTACGTGCTGCGCCGACTTGTTCAAGAAGATGCATTGCACGTTTCACTAAAAAAAGGGGCGCGGTGGTTGCCCGGGCAGGGAAACATCTGTTCGTGGCTTGGATTGGGGTGACATCGGCACGTTGTGTTTGACCCGGGCGAGAGGAATGGAATGTCAGGGCAGGCAGTCAAATAATTCTGCGAATGTAATCCGATTCAGGTGGTCACACTGCCGCATCATTAGCGGTTAAGACGTGTGATCTGTGTCTGTGAAGTGATCTGCATGTTAATTATCTGTGTGGTGATGCAGACGTGCACAGGTTCAGAACATGACCAGCACTTTCCTCAACAAGTCTCGTATGGCTTATTGTGGTCGGCTTGAAGATAATTGCCGTACACGTAGGATGACCAAAGATCACAACATGATTTATCAGCGAATAGCACTAACGATCAAATTGACTTTACAGCGATGTTTACACCTAATGAAAGTTACGTGTGTGTGTATAGTTAACAGATTAGGGCAGGTTTAGTTTCCAAAAAAATTTGTGCAGTACCTATCACATCGAATCTTGCGGCACATGCATGGAGTACTAAATGTAGACAAAAAAAAAAAAAACTAATTGCACAGTTGGGTGAGAAATCGCGAGACGAAACTTTCAAACCTAATTAGTTTATAATTAGACACTAATTGCTAAATACAAACGAAAGTGCTACAGTAGCCAAAATTCAAAAAACTTTGCATGTAAACGCGCCCTTAGATCCCTGATTCATTGCACGACGACACAAAATTGCTCGACTACTGTCGGTAAGAACAACCGGTTGGCATGTCAGCGTGTTCAAACCACGTCGTCAATCGAGTCACCTGACAACAATTATGTCGTGGAGTGGCGGACGGGGCCACCATTACCGACGAGCTCACCTCCGCCCGGTGATTTCTGCACCAGGCTTGCTCACAGCTCTCGCTGCAGGAAGACACCGGACACGGACTGCCGGACTCAGCAGGGGCCGGCGCTGGTTTTCTCCATAAAATGAAGCACGTCTCAAGCAATCCAAGTGATAGTTGTAGTAGTATTGCATAATCTCTTCTATCATTGTCGTTTAATAATACATCCCGGTAGAGAGTAAACCGAAGCCCAAACAGAACACTGAAAAAAAACTAACCGAATTGTACACGGTACACTGGGTAGCAAATGGCGCAATGCCACAACGAATAATGGTTATCGTTGTTCCAAGAAACGTTTACCCTTTCACGTCGCCGACCTGGCGGCGCCGCGGCCGCCGAGGTGCTCCAGGTGGCCGTGGAACCCTTTGGCCAGCCGGTGAAGGCCCGGGTGCAGCCGGACGCAACCCATTAGGTTCTGCCGCTGCGGCATCGGCATGCCGCCCTCTGCTGCCGCCGCCTTCTTGTTCTTGCCGGCCGAGGCGTGGCCATCGGCAGCCGAGGGTCCTGCGCTCGCCGCCTTCACCGGCTGTTGCACTTGCACCGGTGCGTACTTGAATACCGGGTCCTTGCTAATGTTGCCGGCGGTCCGGCCTTTGGTTGCCCTCCGGAAGAGGAGCAGGTCTCTGAGCCGCCACTTCTTCCTGCCGCCGCCATTACTGGTGGCCGGAGGAGTGGAGGGCGGGGGCGTGGCAGCGTCGGGATCCATGGGAGAAGAGGCTGAGTCGACGCCGCCCGCGTCGTGTTTGGCGCCGGCGCCAGGAGGGGAGGGGGCATTGGCCGCCTTGGCCAGCGCGGCGGCGAACGGGTCGAAGTTGGCATTGGCACTGCCAGGCCCTGTCAGGCGGGCCCGGAGCCGGGGAGACCACATCACGGACCTCGCCGATCGTGGCGAGGACCCCACACTTCCGCTTTCGAGTAAACGCGGCGGAGGCTTCAGAGGTCGGATCTTGCCCTCGTCGAAGAGCTCGTCCGCCGTCGTCAGTTCTTGCGCCTGCGCGGAGGCCTTGTCGAGGAGGACGCCGAAGTCGAAGTCCGCGTCGTCCATCTCGCCCGCTTCCACAGTCGTCGCGGCCACGCTGGCGAACTCGGCCTTCGGCTTCCCTGGCTTCTCTTCCCAGTCGAATGGCACGGTGGAGGTGACCATTGGCTTAGACATAGAGTAAGACACGCGGGGCTGGAAACCCACGTCGTCGTCGTCGTCCTTTTCGCCGCCGCCGTTGACGCTGTCGAACTGCGCGTATATGGCGGCGGCCCGCGCCGGGCTGGTGGGAGCGCTGGTGAAGTGCTGGAAGAGGTCGAAGGGGTCGGCGCCGGGAGGGAGTTGCTCGAACGGGTTGGGCGACGGGGGCGCCGTCACCGCCGTGGTGGCCAGGAAGGGGTTGCCCGCCGCCACGTCGTCGGTGGAGGCGAACGGGTTCATGATCGCGGACTTTGGGGTGTAGGCGCCGGCGGCCGCGTTGTCGAGCAGGAACTCCTGCGTTGGCCGCGGTGACATGATCTCCATCGCGTTGGGTATGGTCTACGGAGATGCACGTCGCGGCGAGGAGCGAGGAGGTTTTGAGGCGGAAAAGAAAGGCGCAAGAGGTGGATACAAACGTGGCGTAGACTAATGTAAACGAGCAAGTGTTGCCTTCTTGGGTTGGGGGGTTCCACCTCATAGCAAATTTATGCGGTTTCAGTTAAACAGGCGGAAGGGCATTTGCCTGCCCATGGGCCTACACTATGGATTTGGCGGTGTACCGAGGCTGGAAGGCCCAACTTGAGTTTTATTTTTTTTAGAAAAAATATGCTTCGAAGAGAGCCAAAATTGTAGCCATGCCAATGAAATGAAATAAAAATAAAAATGGTAATTGGAATTCTATAAAAGGTCCTTTTATTCGGAAAAAGGTACAGTAGAATTCAAAACACCGAAGACAAACTTGCAAAACTCTACGTCCCTTCAATGTCCACGCTGAAGACACGTCCAAAAGACGCCAAAATTCCCAAACACTTTGCGTGTACCACAATTCACACCAACTCACCATCAGCCAAACGAAATTCCATAGATCAATCCCAGCCATAAAAAAATCCACCAGAAAAAAACTCAAGATTTTTCTCCTCTCCTCGTCAGCTTCTTTAAGCCCAAGCAAAAACCTCGCCACCGGGACAGCCCAGGAAACGAACCGAAAGCCTAATCGCAGTCCCACTCCCAGCAACAACCTACGCCGCCCGTAACTCCAATCCAGAACTCCAGAGTCCAGAGGCAGACCGGCAAGCTGGACACCGGCGGCATGGAGCGGGTGGCGTTGCTCCGCACTTCAGGCCGCCGCCTCCTACACCGCTGCCGCAGGGGCAGGTCCGTCGTCGTGCCCGCCGCCGCGGCCTCATCCTTGGCACGCCGGGCGTCCTCGTTCTCACTCCCGGCGCGCGGCTACTCGGCTCTGCCCCGCGGCGGCGCGCGATTCCTGGCCGCGGCGGCGCCGCTGCACTGCTCCGGCCGATACTGGCCGGTCGCTGCGCCCCAGCTCGCGCGGAGGCTGTCCGCCCCCGCTGTATCTACCTCGCCCTCTCCTGTGCCCTATGGTGAGAACAGAACTGCTTCTGTTTGGAACGATCTGTAGCGGAACAAGGGGTTGTGAGGTGTGCTATTTTACTTGCAATTGCCGAAGCAAAAGGAGGCAATGTGTTGAATCGCTGCGAACTGTATAGTTGGTTTGGAATGAAAATGATGGCTAGTGTATGGTGGGGTTTCCCTTTGTGTACTGTTTTAGGTCTCATGATTGATTCTTCATTTCTTTGGCACATAAATCATGCATTTGCCCTGTGATTTTTGCTCATAGTGTTGACATGAGGCTGCTGGAGCTGATAGGGCACCACCAATGGAGGCTAACACTCTTAGTGGTTCTAGTACGAATAAAGTGATCCACATAGACTAGGAAATGTTGAGACTACTATTTACACAATGCAAACTATCACTACTTGTGGTTTGCAAAGAAACTTTTCCTTTGATCATGCTTACCTTTATTTCCTCTCCCTCTTCTTTTTTAGCATGGACCACCTTCTCTCTCCCCAAGCATACGTAGCTTTTGCAAGCCACTATGACAAGTGCAGAGCACATACTTTTTTTATCCGATCCTACATGGCTCTTGGGGCTACTAGTAAAAAAGCAGCGTTGGGGAAGGCCAATTTATATGCTACTTGAAAAGAAGCCATCATTCAGCCTGCATCCTTTTGTTATTTGAAAAAATTAAGGCCATATGTTCATCAAATGTGTGATCTCTTTCTTCTGACATAAGCAGATACAGATGACGTACATGAGTATGCCGCAAAGCTTGGATTTGAAAAGGTCTCTGAACAGACTATAGATGAGTGCAAATCAACTGCTGTTCTTTACAAGCACAAGAAGACGGGGGCTGAAGTGATGTCTGTGTCAAATGATGATGAGAATAAAGTGTTTGGCATTGTTTTCCGTACCCCTCCGTAAGTGCAGTTAATCCTTGCTTCTTTGTTTTGTCTATGGTAAATTAGTATTCCGATGTTCATTACACATAGGATTTGCTGTACAAAAAAATGAGGAGGCACATATAGTGAAAGAATGAATCATCGCATGTAAGCTTATTTTCGTGTTTTAAAGAAGATTATTTTTGTGACCAGGAAAAATTCGACTGGCATACCCCACATCCTTGAACATAGTGTTCTCTGTGGATCAAGAAAATACCCTTTAAAAGAACCATTTGTGGAGCTCCTAAAGGGTAGTCTGCATACATTCCTGAATGCATTCACATATCCAGATCGGACATGTTATCCGGTTGCATCAACAAACACTAAGGTAAGACCTAATGACCACAAATGTGCTTGCATCATTTGTTCAGCAACTCTTTGTTTAACATTATCATCGTACACTTGGTTGCTTTCCAGGATTTTTACAACTTGGTAGACGTATACCTTGATGCAGTCTTTTTCCCTAAATGTGTTGACGACTTCCAAACATTTCAACAAGAAGGTTGGCACTATGAGCTTGACAACCCTGAAGAAGAGATAACATACAAAGGTTTGTTTGCTCAATCTAACTTAATAGAGCAAGCAAATTTACATGTGATATTACTTGTCATTCAAAATGCATTCGAATATAAACCTTTAACAATTTTAGGTGTCGTCTTCAATGAGATGAAAGGAGTTTACTCTCAACCTGATAACATAATGGGACGTGTATCCCAACAGGTAAATTAGTGTTCTGTTTCAGGTGTTAAATTTCTTGGCATCTTGTTCGATTTTACTAGCCTTTAGGAGAATGCAATGCGATTGCATATCTTATTATCCTTTACACGATATTGCCCTGATATCTCCTTGTCAAAGGGCATAACATGATCAGGCCCTTCTACTACCTTAATCTATTGCTGAGATTGAACTTTGATGGTTTGACCATATAATTAGTTGAATTTTGGTTAGTTTATGTACTATCATTACCAGATGAGACCAGGTCCAGGCCTATAGGTTGGTATATTGCTCTTTTTTTCTGATGAGTTGCTTGACTAAGCATTACAATGAACCTGGGTCCAGAGATGTTGCATTTCACCTGTATTCATTCTGCTTTCTTGTTTAAAGTTTATACTAGTTTTATTCTAAGCTTTAGTACAGTAGGTTGCAGTAACTTTATTAGTATATGCTTCCTTGATAGATTCTTTTCCATTTTATCTGTTTGTGCTAATAGACCTGGGTGCTTCTTTTTTTCTGTTCGTAGGCATTTTTTATGGCCTCTCTTTTCATGATCTTATTTTTCCAGTTGTTACAAGTACAAGGACTAACTTTTCAGAACATTCTGCAGGCACTTTCCCCTGATAACACATATGGTGTTGATAGTGGTGGGGACCCAAATGAAATCCCAAAGCTTACTTTTGAAGAATTCAAGGTTTGTTATCAATCTAAATCCAAATTTTGGATCCTCACTTATTGGTACTTACCATGTCATTTGCTTGTATATACTTTGTACCAGCAATGCAGTGCTTCATGATGTAGTTTCCTTTGAGCTGTTAGCTATTGCTTGGGCCCTTTACTCTTTAGAGTTAATTTTAATAATTGGTGGTTTTCATTGTGATGTATAAAAAAACAAGTGCTAGATCACCTCACCAGATTTCATTCTAGCACCAACAAAAATTATCTTTATCTTTTGGAGTATCACTAAGCTAATATTGGTTGCTTAGTTAGCTGTTAATTACTTGTATGTCTTGCTCGTCTGCAGGAGTTCCATAGTAAGTATTATCATCCAAGCAATGCTAGGATCTGGTTCTATGGTGATGATGACCCAAAAGAGCGTCTACGCGTTCTAAGTGGTAAGTTGCAAATCTAAAAGCAAATACTGATTGTACTCGCATGGCTGCTGTTTTTTTAACCACCTTTTTCATGATCCTCCAAGTTTCCTGTTTCTTATCCCTTGTAAAATGTCTATCCTTTTCTTTCCCCTTTCTTCTGTAGAATACCTTGACCAGTTTGAAGCCAGCCCTGCTCCTAATGAATCAAAGGTTTGGCCACAGAGGCTATTCAAAGAACCTGTGAGGATCATAGAGAAGTATCCTGCTGGTCAAGAAGGTGATTTGACAAAGAAATATATGGTGTGCATCAATTGGCTTTTGTCAGAGGAGCCATTAGATGTAGAAACTGAGCTTGCACTTGGTTTCCTGGATCATCTATTGCTGGGGACTCCAGCTTCACCACTTAGAAGGATTCTTCTTGAAAGTGGTCTAGGAGAAGCTATTGTGGGAGGTGGTGTTGAGGATGAGCTCCTTCAACCACAATTTAGCATAGGCCTGAAAGGTGTATCAGAGGATAATATTCAAAAAGTTGAAGAGTTGGTTATGCAAACTTTGAAGAATTTGGCAGAGGAAGGATTTGCAACAGAAGCGGTGGAGGCTTCCATGAACACGATCGAATTTTCTCTTAGGGAGAACAACACAGGGTCATTCCCTCGAGGCTTGTCACTGATGCTTCGTTCAATTGTATGAATAACTATCTCATGATTTTCATTTTAAGAAAATCCATATGTTTGAAGATATTCATGTACTGTCTTCACAAAAAAAAATGCAGGGGAAATGGATATATGATATGGACCCTTTTGAGCCTCTAAAATATGAACAGCCACTGCAGCAATTAAAAGCACGAATTGCAGAGGAGGGATCAAAAGCTGTGTTCTCACCGCTCATTGAGAAATTTATTTTGAAGAATTCACATCGTGTCACAGTTGAAATGCAGGTCAGTAGAGAACTTCTCCCTTCATATTGTGTACACCGAACTAGCTTTTTTATGGCTCAGATATACTTCAAATTTAAACCTTCAATGTGCAGCCTGATCCAGAGAAAGCATCACGTGATGAAGCAGCTGAGAAAGAAATCCTAAAACAAGTGAAAGCTAGCATGACTCAGGAAGATCTTGCGGAGTTGGCACGTGCTACAAAGGAGCTAAAGGAAAAACAAGAAACACCAGATCCTCCAGAAGCTCTCAAGGCTGTTCCTAGTCTGTCATTGCAAGATATCCCAAAAAAGCCTACTCATGTACCAATTGAGGTAGTTCTTTGGCTCGCAATTGTGACATATTTGGCCAATGTTCTGCATTTTTTTTATAAAAAAAATAAATAAATCATGAAATCTAGCCTAGTGTTCTATTTGAATTGTTCCTAGTTCTTAGTTTTCCAAGTAGTTTATGAAGAAATCAGCAGTCTGCCCAGCTTAGTGCTAAGCTAAATATAAACTTGTTATGAAAAATCTAGCCTTGATGGGAGTTACATGTATTGGGCTGCTGGCCAGAAGTTATTACTACAACTTGGTAACGAGGAAAATTATTTAGAAGCCAATATGTGTTTGATGTAGATTTTTCAGATTCCCTATTTTCTGAAACTTTCACCTAAATAAAGAGTTAATGTGACATTGGTGAACTTAAAAGTCTTTTTAGCGGATAGCACAAAATTTCTAAGACAATCTAACTTCTGTGTACCATATGCCTCCTTACCCTGCACAGTAAGAAATTCTGTGCCACTTATTGGTGCAGGCTGAATGCTTCTCTATCTATCAGCAAAAGTTACCAATCGAGTATATCATAAATATTTTTCTCAGGATATGTATTGGGCAGTTGATAATCTTCGAATTATAAACTTTTAAAATTTTAAGATAATGAGTAGTGTTACCTTTCTTTTCCTGGGTAGGTTATATTTCTTTATCTTCTTCATTTTGCTGTTTTATATGTAGACTACAAATTGATGGTAAATGACAAACACATGTAGGTTGGAGAGATAAACGGTGTCAAGGTTTTGCAACATGATCTCTTCACCAATGATGTCGTCTACTCTGAGGTTGTATTTGATATGGGTTCAATGAAGAAAGAACATCTGCAATTGTTGCCATTGTTCTGGTGAGCTGGTTGACTGATGCACTGCTGTTGATCTATCATGAAGATATTCCTGCATATTATATGGCTTTTGAACTAATTATGAGCATGTGTACCAGCCAATCCTTACTGGAGATGGGCACAAAAGACATGGACTTTGTGCAACTTAATCAATTAATTGGTAGAAAAACTGGAGGCATATCAGTTTACCCATTCACGTCATCGGTTAGGGGAAAAGAAGATCCTCTTACTCGCATCATCGTTCGGGGAAAGGCAATGGCGCCACGAGTAGAAGATTTGTTTAATCTGGTATGTGTTTGATAATGTTGTATGTGGACCATATTGGCAAAGGGAATGCCAGGTGTAGAAGACATGCTTGCTGGTTAATTTGTTGACTTGCATGAGAACTGATCTTGTCAGACAATTGCTGCTATCATATTTACATAATGAAAATAAATGACTTTTCTGTTATTTCAGATGTACATCATTCTTCAAGATGTTCAATTCACAGAACAGCAGAGGTTCAAGCAGTTTGTTTCTCAAAGTAAAGCAAGAATGGAGGTAATAAACTGGCATCTTTGTGCTATATAATGTCATAAGCATGGTTTTGATCTGGTTATTTAATACTTTGTCCAATACAGAATCGATTGAGGGGCAGTGGCCATGGCATAGCAGCTGCTAGAATGGATGCTAAGTTAAATGCAGCTGGATGGATTTCTGAACAAATGGGTGGTGTTAGGTAAGATTCTTTGTGTTATATGCACATATGTGGATTGTCAGGTCGGCTGGTTCCCAGAATGGAATTTATCATTACCACCCTGTATGCATATACCCGGAGTGCTCTGTGCTAGACTACTGTAGCTTACATCTATGATTTAGTTTCTTGGTTTATTCTTCTTTTTTCTTTCTTTTGTGTGATGGATTTTGCTTTCAGTGCTTTGAGAAGCCATTTATAAGAAGTGCAGTTGTCTTCAAGTAGCCATAATTCTTATCAACATGCTGCCATGTGAGATATTCGTTTATCTATATGTTGCTGTTGGCAGTTATCTTGAGTATCTGCGGGACCTGGAAACTAAGATTGATCAAGACTGGGTCAGCATATCATCTTCACTCGAGGAAATGAGAAAATCACTCTTTTCCAAGAATGGTTGCTTGATCAACCTAACAAGTGACTGGAAAAATCTTGAAAAATCAAGCCAACATATTGCCAAATTTCTTGATTCACTCCCAAGTAGCCCATCCCTTGGAAGTGATCCATGGCTTTCTCGGCTACCTTCTGTGAATGAAGCCATTGTTGTCCCAACTCAGGTAATGGCTAGTTGTCTGAATGCTTTCAGCAATCACGGAGAGATTATTACTCATTGGCAATTTGGCATATTGAAAATTTTCAATATCATTTTATCCGTTGTTGAAGGTTAATTATGTTGGAAAAGCTGGAAACCTTTACCAAAGTGGATACCAGCTCAATGGAAGCGCCTATGTCATCTCAAAGCACATAAGCAATACATGGCTATGGGATCGTGTTCGAGTTAGCGGTGGTGCATATGGAGGATTTTGTGATTTTGACACCCATTCAGGTTCTATTCTAGCTCTGTTTGATGATTTGTTATTTCAACATTTTCTATATAACTAGTAAAACAATAAGAAAAATGTTCCGTTGCCCATTCATATTTATTATTATAGTTATGTGTTACGCTTTCTGCATGGTAACTATTCACACAGTGCTAAATATTGTTTACTGTTTCAGGAGTGTTCTCATATTTATCATATCGTGATCCAAACTTACTGAAAACACTAGAGGTCTATGACGAGACAGCAAGATTCCTCAGAGAGCTAGAAATGGATGATGATGCACTCACAAAAGCTATTATTGGAACCATAGGCGATGTTGACGCCTACCAGCTACCAGATGCTAAAGGTTACAGCAGGTATGCAAGCCTCTATTTATGATGCATACTCTTGTCCAGCACAAATCAACCAACAATTGATGATACAAATTAACCAACAATTGATGATACCAATTAACCAACAATTGATGATATGCCTTATCATTGGTGGTTTTGATCGAAACTGTCAGTAGTTAGCCTAGTGTTCTTGTTTTTCATGTTACCTGCTATAGATATTTACTATTCACTGTAATGTGTTTCCTTGGCAACCAAGTTGATCATGGTGCCTTGGCAACCAAGTAGGAATCATAGCATCTGCTTTATGCAGTTAGAATATGCTAAGGAGTAGGTACACCACTTGCCTATATATGCAGTGGTTAGCATCTTTGTATCTCTAAGTCATTTTTGCAATACAATCCAAGCGGCCTGTTGGCCAAGCTGCCCTCTGGCAGCCAACAATTGGTATCTAGAGCCGGTTGAGAGATAGGGAATAGTATGGCCACCTCCGCAGAGAGAGCAGCAGCAGCAGCCGCCGCCGCCGAGCACCGGGCGCAGCGTCTGGCCGCGGCAGAGGCCGCAGCCGCGCAGGCGCAGCAGGCCGCGGAGGCCGCAGCAGCAGCAGCTCGGAACGCAGCCGCCACGGCCGCGGCTCTGCGTCGAGAGTTGGTGGAGGAGGATCCGCAGCGTGATCGCCGCCCGTTTCCGCGGAGGAGTCCGGAGCGCGAGCGCAGGCAGACGCGGTCGCCCGATCGGGATCAGGATCGCCGCCGCGGACGGGCCAGGGGCCGCTCGCCGGTGATCCAGACCGTGTACAAGGACTCTGGCGCAAGTTCCACCTGGCCGATGCTCAACAAGACAAATTACCATGAGTGGGCCTCGATCATGAAGCTGAAGCTCCAGGCGCGGCAACTCTGGGATGCGATCGAGTACCAGGACCTGCCATACCATGAGGACAGGCGCACGGTGGAGGCGATCATCGCCGCCGTGCCACAGGAGATGCAGATGCCGCTGTCCGAGAAGGGATCGGCCAAGGAGGCCTGGGACTCCATCGCCGCCGCGCGGATCGGAGTCGATCGAGTGCGCCGCGCCACGCTCCAGCGACTCCGCAGCGACTGGGAGAAGCTCGCCTTTCGTCCAGGAGAGCAGATCGAGGACTTCACCCTTCGCTTGATGGCCCTGAAGCAGCAGCTTCTTCTCCACGGCGACAACGACATCGATGAAGAGCGCGCGGTGGAGAGACTCCTGCGCGCCGTGCCGCCAAAGTACGCTCAGCTCCGGATCGCCATCGAGACGCTTCTGGACTTCCAGGACCTCACCATCGAGGAGGTGTCTGGACGCTTGAAGACGGTAGACGACATGGAGGCGTTGGACGCGGAACCGGCCGCCATCGGTGGACTGCTGCTGACAAGGGAGCAGTGGCGTGCCAAGGAGAAGGAGGAGGCTGCCGATTCCGCGTCGGGCAAGGAACCACGACGTCGTCCACGCGGCGGCAAGAAGCAGCGCGGGAAGGGAAATCGCGGTGGCGACGATCGCGGGGTAAACGACGACACCTGCCTCAACTGTGGTGATCGCGGCCACTGGGCGCGCGACTGCCGCCAGCCGCGCCGTGGTGGTGGTGACCGCGGTGGCGGCGGTGGCAACCAACGCGGAGGAGGCAACCGTGTTGGAGGTGATCGAGGTGGAAGGCGCGGTGGAGGGCGTGGCGGTGCTGCTCACGTCGCAGAAGCAGAGGACGATGATGGTGCTCTGTTTTTCGCCCACGGCTTCCTCAAGCTTGACGAGAAGGACGAAGCCGTCTGCTCCAAGGCCACGGTCTCCCTCGACATCAACGAGCCGCGCGCGCGTGTCTTCCTCAACACCAGCGCCAACGAGGAGGCGCTCGACGGATGGTACCTCGACAGCGGGGCCACGCATCACATGACCGGCCGCCGGGAGCTCTTCGCCGAGCTCGACACCACGGCGCGCGGCACGGTGCGTTTCGGCGACTCGTCTCGAGTGGAAATCAAGGGGACCGGCTCCATCGTCTTCCAGGCCAAAAACGGAGATCAGCGCGTCCTCCACGGCGTCTTCTACATCCCAGCGCTCCGGAACTCGATCATGAGTTTGGGGCAGCTCGACGAAGGAGGCTCCAGGGTGGAGATTGATCATGGAGTGCTCCGCATCTGGGACCGGCGTAGTCGTCTTCTCGCCAAGGTACATCGCGGGCCCAGTCGGCTGTACGTCCTGCACTTGGAGGCCGCGCGGCCGGTATGTCTTGCCGCTACGAAAGAGGACGAGTCATGGAGGTGGCATGAGCGCTACGGGCATCTCAGCTTCGAGGCGCTGCACCAGCTCGGCAAGAAGGAGATGGTGAGGGGGATGCCGGTGATCAAGCATGCGGAGCAAGTCTGCGACACCTGCGTCACTACCAAGCTCCGCCGCAAGCCATTTCCGCAGCAGGCGCAGTACCGCGCGCAGGCGCCCTTGGACCTCGTCCACGGCGACCTATGTGGGCCGGTGACGCCGGCGACGCCAGGAGGGCGCCGCTACTTCTTGCTGATGGTGGACGACGCCACCCGCTTCATGTGGGCGGTGCTTCTGCCGACCAAGGATGCTGCTGCGGATGCCGTGAAGCGGGTGAAGGCCGAAGCAGAGAAGGAGACCGGCCGTGAGCTCAAGGTACTGCGGACCGACAATGGAGGAGAGTTCACCGTCGGCGAGCTGGCGCAGTACTTCGCCGCCGAAGGAGTCAAGCGGCACTACTCTGCACCACACTCACCGCAGCAGAACGGTGTTGTGGAACGGCGCAATCAGACGGTCGTGGCGACCGCGCGCGCGCTTCTGAAGCAGAGGTCCATGCCGGCCAAATTCTGGGGGGAGGCGGTAATGACGGCGGTGCATCTGCTCAACCGCGCGCTGACAAGAAGCTTGCAAGGCAAGACCCCCCATGAAGCCTGGCACGGACGAGCACCGGCGGTGAGCTACCTGCGTACATTCGGCTGCGTCGCCTACACAAGGGAGCTCGGGCACCTGCGCAAGCTCGACGACCGCGGCAAGGCTGGGGTCTTCATCGGCTACGCCGAGGGCGCCAAGGCCTATCGGGTCCTCGATCCGGCGACGGGACGCGTGAAGGTGAGCCGCGACGTGGTGTTTGATGAAGGGCGCGGCTGGGATTGGTCCAATTCGGCCGCCGGGACGTCTGCTTCCGCCTCCAGTGACTTCGACATCGAGTTCTGGGGAGTTGACACAGACGGAGCTCCGCCGCACACGCCGTCACCAGCTCCAGGGGAGCATGATCCACAAGCTTCCTCTGCTTCACCGGCTTCCTCTGCTTCACCAGCAGCAGAAACCGAGCAGGCGGACCCAGTTGAGTTCGCGTCACCGCTCGAGGACGACGACGATCGCCTTGATGCCTCCTACGGTGGCGAGCAGCTGCGGTACCGTACCATGCCCAACATCATCGGGGACGCACCCACACCGCTGCCGGCTTCACGTCTCTTCGCCGAGCTTCATCTCACGCACGCCGGCGAGCCGGCCAACTTCACGGAGGCTGAAGGCGATCCTGCCTGGCAGGCCGCCATGGAGCAGGAGATCAAGGCAGTTGAGCAGAACTGCACTTGGGAACTTGTGGAGCTTCCTCCCGGTCATCGGCCCATCACTCTGAAGTGGGTCTACAAGCTCAAGAAGGACGAGCGGGGCGCGGTGACCAAGTACAAGGCGCGTTTGGTGGCGCGGGGCTTCGTCCAGCAGGAAGGGATCGACTTCGACGACGCGTTTGCTCCCGTGGCGCGCATGGAATCCGTCCGAGTTCTCCTCGCGCTGGCAGCCCAAGAAGGATGGCGCGTCCACCACATGGACGTCAAATCTGCTTTCCTCAACGGCGACCTCAAGGAGGAGGTGTATGTGAAGCAGCCGTCTGGCTTCACAGTCGCCGGGAAGGAGAAGATGGTGTACCGTCTGCGCAAGGCTCTGTATGGCCTACGGCAGGCTCCTCGAGCTTGGAACGCCAAGCTGGATGCCACCCTCAAGGAGATGGGTTTCCAGCAAAGCGACCATGAAGCTGCGATGTACAGGCGAGGAACAGGGGAGGAGCTGCTGCTGATCGGTGTCTATGTTGATGATTTGATCATCACCAGTGCCAGCACTCAAGCCATAGAAGGTTTCAAGGCTCAGATGAAGAAGGTCTTCGACATGAGCGACCTCGGCCTTCTGTCTTTCTACCTGGGAGTCGAAGTACATCAAGATTCAGCTGGGATCACTCTGAGGCAGACCCATTATGCCAAGAGGATCCTTGAGCTAGGAGGCATGGATGCCTGCAACCCTGCCCATACACCAATGGAGGAGCGGCTGAGGTTGAGCAGGCAGAGCACGGCTGAAGAAGTTGATCCTACCCAATACAGAAGATTGGTGGGTAGCCTGCGATACTTGGTCCACACAAGACCTGACTTAGCCTTCTCAGTTGGCTTTGTCAGTCGATTCATGGAGAGACCAACAGCAGAGCACCAAGCTGCCATCAAGCGCATCCTGAGATATGTGGCTGGTACTCTGGAATTCGGACTTCACTACACTAAAGCTCCAGGGAGAGCAAGGTTTGTTGGATACTGCGACAGTGACTTGGCTGGGGACATTGATACCAGCAAAAGCACTAGCGGCACTCTGTTCTTCCTGGGAAGCAATCTTGTATGCTGGCAGTCTGTGAAGCAGAAGGTGGTAGCTCTATCTAGTTGTGAAGCTGAGTACATTGCCACTACCACAGCTGCAAAACAAGCTATTTGGCTATCCAGGTTGCTAGCAGATCTCCTTGGAAGGAATGTGGAAGTGGTCGAACTGAAGGTTGACAGTAAGTCTGCACTTGCTCTAGCCAAGAATCCAGTCTTTCATGAGCGCAGTAAACACATCAGAATCAAGTACCATTTCATTAGAAACTGCTTGGAAGATGGAAGTATCAAGGCTGATCACATATCCACCACTAATCAGCTGGCTGACATTCTAACCAAGTCTCTTGGAAGATCAAAATTTGAAGAGATGAGGGGAAGAATTGGGCTCAAGCATATCACTTCCAAGGACCACAAGGCTAAAGGGGAGAATTGTCAGTAGTTAGCCTAGTGTTCTTGTTTTTCATGTTACCTGCTATAGATATTTACTATTCACTGTAATGTGTTTCCTTGGCAACCAAGTTGATCATGGTGCCTTGGCAACCAAGTAGGAATCATAGCATCTGCTTTATGCAGTTAGAATATGCTAAGGAGTAGGTACACCACTTGCCTATATATGCAGTGGTTAGCATCTTTGTATCTCTAAGTCATTTTTGCAATACAATCCAAGCGGCCTGTTGGCCAAGCTGCCCTCTGGCAGCCAACAGAAACATCTACTCTGATCAGAGCTGACAGTGATGTACTGTAAACTGGCATCTTGTCACTCGTAGGCCTGTTCATGGACAGTGCAGTAGGCCAAAGCTTTAAAATGATTATTAGAATAACTAAAGTTTAGTAAATTGGTAATTTGTTTTGGGGAAATGGGTCCTGCGGCTTGTGCGCCCTGATCGCTGAACACATCTTGCTGCTGGTTGTGATATTGGTTGGGTCGGAAGTTATCATCTTAGTAGATACAGCAACATTTGTTCTGATACATTTTGTTATAGATTGGCTGTTTTATGAAAATACGATGATCAAACATGCATGAACTAGTTCCATAGTCGCAAAGTTTTCTTAAGAAAGGTTTTCCCACTGCGGGGACCAGATTGTTTCCGGAACGGGAATGGCGTTCCCGGGACGAGGAACGTGGCACCGTACCACATTCCCAATGACGACTAGCTCTTTCTTTAGTGTGGGGTCATAGCACATAAATATTATGTAGCTGTGCTAAACATGCATGATGGCTTTTTTTTCAGCCTAATGAGATATTTGCTGGGCATCACGGATGAGGAACGCCAGCAAAGACGTGCAGAGATACTATCAACAAGGTAGGCAAATCCATGATCCAATCAGCATACCTTTTTATTTTCCAGCATATTGGATTGTCACACTGGATTTAAACTGTATTGCTTTTTTTTCTTCATGTGACAGTCCGAAGGATTTCAAGGAGTTTGCTGATGCTGTTGAAACCATCAAGGACAACGGGGTCGTGGTTGCCGTTGCGTCACCAGATGATGTTGAAGCTGCCAATAAGGAAAACCTGGTATTCCCTGAAGTAAAGAAGTGCCTGTGAGGTCCACCGCTCCTTAATAAGGATTTTAGTAGGGAGGTGTTTTTTCGACAGGCCTTCACCCGACACCAGTGAATGCCAAGTCTGACAATGTATGTAACATATTGCGAGAGCACCATCTCTACGATCATTGTTATAGCCGAATCTTGGCTTCTCTTTTCCCATGCAATTTTGGGAGTCAATAATTGGTTCAGAGGTAGGAGCGAAGCACATAGATGTATGCTAGATTGCTAGCGTCTTCCCATGTTAACTCCCCTCAGAGTTCAAAGTCGGATGTACACAATGATTCAGACAAAATAGAAACAGATGATGAGATTTCCACAAATTGTTCAGGATTTCCATATTGAATACACCCCGTGCAAGGATAACAGACTGTTTAGAAAACACTTTTTGGATTGGGTCACACTTTTCCAACGAATTTGCTAGTATCTATGTTTACTCTTGTCCTTGCGAAGCCGGACAAAGGATGATTTTTTTCGAGTCTATAATCATGTAAATGGAAATGCATCTTGTTATACATCTACAGTACTGTTATTTGATAAACTTGTCCAAACAGAGCATCTGGTTGATCATGAAGTGGCTTCCTGCTCTGCTGGTGGTGCGCTGTGCTGCTGAGCGGAGAAGCCATGGCCACGGCCACGGATCGCGCCTCCCACCGTCCCACGCTGCTCAGTACGCTACGTCTGCGACTGGCGGCCCTCGCTTTGTGTTGTGCACGCTGCTGAGAAGGGCGTCTTCAGCGGGAACGTGGGTGGATCGTCCTTTGCATCGCTATGTCTGAATTCTGATCATCCTTTGCATCACGTTGGGAAGGTAGGCGAACATGACCAGGGTTTTCCTAGCACATGCTACATAGGACAAACTGCCGAGATTGAGCTTTAACCCCTGTAAGTTAGCTGAACTTTGGTATATTTCTGCAATTCTGCTTGATACTGCTCTCCTTTTCCTGACGAGTTGCTTAAGGGATTGTCCACCCTGGATGTTTTCTGAAGAGATACATTAATAATGTTGGTTTTGATGTGGCAGTCTGAAGGATTTTAAGGAGTTTGCTCATGCGGTATGGTTGCCGTGTCCATGGTTTCTCTTTCACCATGCAACATTGGGGGCAAGAACTGTGTGTGGCCAGCTAAGCAGAGTGTCACTGTATGCAAGATTGCTACCGATGCTGTGTTCCCCTTGTAGATTCAGTGCTCAGACGATTCATGTAATTCTGACAGAATATACTGAAGAGATGATGAGATTTTGCTAAGATGATCAAGTACATCCTGTGCAACTAATGCTAGCGAATTGTTTATTAGATGGGCAGATGGCAGTGGCAATACACATAATACCCTTTCCATGATATTGGGCCACATACATGGCTGCAAATGGAACAGGATGCATTAACCTGAACGATTAGTGCATCTGATCATGGCCGAATAAGATATCGCAGTCACCAATTACATCAACAGGTTGCAGCTATGACGAAGTAGGACGACCTCACTGGCTCACTTCCTGCTCTGCTGCTGGGCCTGGTGCTGCTGCTTGTGCAGCTGCGCTGACGCGATGGCCAGCATGGACCTCACCTTGGCCACGGCCGCGGTCTTGTCCGGCGGGCAGCTCGCCAGCGCCGCCCGCAGCGACCGCACGGCGGCGTCGGGCCGTCCCGCCCCCAGCGCCGCGCACGCCGCGCGGTACGCCTCGTCCGCGACCCTCGCGTCGTAGCAGGCAGGAGGGGCGGCTCCCCGGTCCCCCTGACCCTCGGGCCCCGTCTCCGTCTGCGCCGGCGGCTGTGAGGAGGCTGAGGCTGGGGCGGGGTCGAGGAGGGCGCAGGCGCGTGCGTACTCGGTGGAAGCGATGGCCGCGTCGATCTGCGACATGAGCGACTCGGGTGTAGATGGGAAGCTGCGGATCGCGTCGAACGGGCTCCACCCTCGCCGTCCGCCGCCGCCGACCCCGCTCGACATGGTTCGGTGGATCGCGACTAGCGTAAGCGATGAGGAACCACGCGAGAGGAGCTGTTGGGATTTGGGAAGTGGGGACCACACAAATGACAAACCGACCACACAGGCGTCGGAACTCAGGGGCGTATGGACTATGGAGCTTCTTCAGGAGCATCGCCGCAAACTGATTACATCATATTAATCAGAGGAAAATTGGAAGATCACCAATAGGTGAATCACTGAATTCAATTAACCACCACCAAATCCAATTGTGTTTACCCCAACAAGCATCGCTCAAAAACTTTCGCTGCCAGGTCGACTAAGCTAAGTTTTACTTTTACATCGTATATACCAGGGCAGAAAGAAGAAAAGGAAAAGAGTATAGTCACGAAAGGAAAAGAAAAACTGTATGGTTGTCTGTTGAAGTTGGATCAGGACTGAGTCTCAACTGAGCTGCTGGGGGACTGGTAGCTCATGCACTGATGACACCAGACATCCACGGCACCACAACAGGAGCAGTGGGATGAGCATCTCTGTAAGGCTCCGAATACTTGTCTTTGAAGTTCAGTTTGGGGTGGTCAGCCTGCAGGTATCAGCAAAAACCATCATAAGTGAGATATATTTGCGAGGGAAATGGAAATGCCTTTTGCATGTACTCCCACATGACAAATTCAAAAACAAGTGACCAGAGGTTTGAACAAATAATAGTCTTGTATTATAGACAAAAACCTAACATGAAGGAACCTTCAGCTTTGTCTAACTATTTATTAGTAATGTAGCAAGACAAATCAGCTTGCCCAATTATCATCATGCCATCATAAACCAGACTTATGCAATAACAGACACATTTACATCCACTAAAAAAAAGGGCGTACCCAGTGCAGAGAGCTCCCGCTCTGTGCGGGGTCTGGGGAAGGGTGTCAGTGGCGAGCCTTACCCTCGCCTGTGCAATGCGAGGAGACCGCTACATCCACTATAATAAGAAAATTGATAGTTTGTTACCAGGACTAATGATTTTTTTTACAAAGAATACAAGCTTAAATAAATCTAAGAATGTAAACCAATATACCACTAACTTGTCCATGCACCATCCTAACTCATTATTCAGATTAGGTAAAAATTGCTACAAAATGCATATCTCAGCTAACAATGAGATAAACTCCACTTCATCCACAAGCTTCAACAAGTTGCAAACTTGCGAAAAATAAGATTACTTTGCAATCATAGCCAAAAACAACTGTAATGGCTATATGAAAGTATGGTACAGTAAATGTGCAACAGCACCATGTTTTTATCTTGCTTCTACTATACAAATCCCTACAGCAAGTTAGAGACTTAAAGGAAACTACAGTGGTTTTGAACTTGGAAATAATATACAATATCACCTCATTTCCATACTATTAATAACAATTAACCTGTGTGATACACACAAAATGCATAAAACACTGAGGTCTTTAGTTAGGAATCATGAAGAATCAGGCATTGCCGACAATTATCCAAAAATCAAAGGGCTGCACTGGTTGCCAAAACACATATAGAACAGACATGCGCTACCTGTTTCAACCAGCACTCCTGATGTTTATGCTCATATTTGTCTGGTGAGAAGCATCCAAATTCCGATGGGCAATAAACCCATATATTGCACTTCAATTCCCCTGGCTTGGCATTCTTAGCTTGATCAAGACAAGCTTGACAACAATCAGCAGCAGATTCTTTGTGGTGTGTTAAACCCCATCTAACAGCGGCACCATCATAATCTGTACGTAGCTCAGCATTACATTGTGGGGACAAGGGTGGACCTGCTACTATCTCTTCTTCTGCAACAGTAGAGAACATTGGAAATCATAAATTAACTCATCAAGTAAGTACACAAAGGATCCAACTTGACACCAAGTGCTCTAAACATCATAAATCAACACAAACACATTGCATCACCATATAAGAACAAACCTTCTGGTTCATTTTCAGGTTTATCATCATGTACAGTATGTGTGACTTCGTCTGGTATCCAAAGGCCAATATCCTCCATAAGCATATGCCAGTTGAACTCCAGGGCTCGTTTTAACATTCCTACAGGGTAAGACCAAACTCAAGTTTTACAGTTGAGGAAACAAAATATATAGAAGCACCAAAGGTACCAAAACAGAAAGTTATGGTCACATACTGGTTTCCTCACTAGATAGGTCCAAATTTGATTGATTCCGAGTGGATGCAACTTTGATGTCTTTTAACTTCTCAACACGCCATGATTCCACCACTTCTGCCATATGCCCATATATATTAATAAAAGAGAGAGATATACTTCAAGCTCTGTATAATAATAGAAGACTGGTTTGGTAATAAATCAATCTAGATCTTGCATGCTGCAAAAGCAAGAAGGAAGCATGCATAGCACAAAGCCAGAAGGATCACGTTTAGAGTAAATTTTTGAAGTGACGGAGAACATAGTGGAAACAGACTAAGCAGAGACTGAAGGAACGCTCGTGCCAAACGACTAAGACCATTAGCTCATTGGGCTTCCTATCTCATCATTTTTCTTTACAGATTAATTCATACTTTCATTATGCTCAAAGAACCACTCAGGCAACAGCATTTAGCACGGGTCATAAGTGCAACTTGAACTGATAAGCACTGAGAAATTTAAAAACACTTCTCTTCAGGTCTCCAGTGGATGTGTCAAAATAGGTCCATAGCACAAATGCATGCCAAGTGGGCATCCGATAATGAGATAAGATAAACATAGAGGGCCGAGTTATGCACAGGTGATATAAAAAAAGAGCGCAATCTCATTGTACATAAAACAGCAGCCCTACATAGAATACCTCTTTGTTGCGTAAGGCTACTGTTATCTCCCAAGTCGTGCAGCCGCCGCACAATATCATAAGAAACCTTCTGCTTCAGCACCTGAGGCAGCTCCTCCCGCCGCTTCAACTCCTGGGCGAATTTCTTCCGCAGCTTCTTTACCTTTGCATTCAGAATTTCAGTGGACTAGATCGTAAGTACTATTAGGTACTAATCTATCAACACAAAGAACATACGAAATTTTTTAAAAGAGTTGTCCATTGGAAGTACCGCCCGAACAAGCTCAACGGGCTCCAACTCGCGGCGAATCCGGATCGACTCCTCCACCCTCCTAATCTGCTCCTCCGTATACTGCACCACTTCCCCTCCTGAAGAAAAGATCAAATAACACCTAGTCAGATCAAAGAAAGTAGGGGTAAACCGAAGGTGTAAACATGGCGAGGGATTCCACTCACGGTTGGGAACGGTGGGTGCGAAGGAAGCGGGGGCGGTGAGGGAGCGGAGCACGAGCAGCGCGGCGACGAGGTTGCCGAGGCAGACGGCCACGGTGACGCGCCGGTAGGAGCACCACCCCGTGGTGGCGCGGCCCCCGAACGACGCCGCCCGCGCTATGCCCCTCGCCATGGCGCCGCCTCCGCCATCCCTACCGACGCGGCATTGCGCCCCGCGGCCTCCGATTCGCGAGCTCCCCGCCTCGATCTCGCACGACCGCGCACCCCACGACTCGACCGACGCCGACGACCAGACCAATGCGCAGGCTAGACACGATCGTCACGCCGATGGAAACTTCTGGAATCGGACGGCGCCTCCGACTTCGCAATTCGTTTGGGCGCTCTCGTTTCCGCAAACGATGAAGGGGGGAAACTACTAGGAATATGAAGCAAATCCCTTTGTTGGGGCTTTCAGGCTGCCTCTGTCACGTGGGGGCTCTGTTGATGCTAGCATTGTGGCCCACTTGTCAGAATAGGTTTTTCTGTGGTGTACAGGACTGTGGCCGAAGCACAGAGTGACAGGAGGAATGCAGCGAAGGGATTTCACTGTATTTGATTACGAGGGTAAGTACTTTTGTGCAATCATTAGCAACCGTGATTAGTGAGGGTGCATTCTCTATTGCAAATTGGTGCCTTGTGTTTAATCAGCCTGTTCGTTTGTTGGTTTCAGCCAGGGCTTATCAGCCAGTCAACAGTGTTTTTCTCTCACAACAAACCAATACTAGTCGAACTTATCAGTCCAGAAACCAACCAGCGAGTAGGCCGAATATACAAAGCTTCAGTTAACCTACCGCATATGTCAGAAAGTAACAGAATCTCAGATACAGGCTCGTCACACAGTAATACGGAATAAAGCTAATACTACTAGGGTTGTACAAGCAACATCACAAACCAACCTGTAGCCTGTTCGTTTGATCATAAATGATCGTGGATTATAAGCCAGAATAATATTTTTCTCTTACACCAAACCAGCCAGCAGTAATAATTCACGATCGTTTCAGCCGAAACGAACAGACTTCTGATCTCTGTCATTTTGAGCGCCTGACCTGATCAATCACTCGCGGAAAAGTGTAAGCCAAGCAAAGGTCCTGTGCTTGGCCTAACCAATGCGGCGAGATATGCCTGTCGGCAATCCCAGCGACCAACCAACTCAAATCAGAACTGTCAGGCCTACTTGCAACCACTCGGCCGCTTGATGACATCTCAACCAAACACCAACGTACACTCAGATTTAACGCCAAAAATAGTACAATTTCTATACATATGTCATTGTAACGATGAACCGAGATTACAATGTGAGTTTGCCATTATGCATCAGAGTTTAGGTTGGACCAATTAGTCCCCGAAAAAATGCAGGATCTCGCCAGCCAGACTATCAGTTGTTCATTGTTATTTGGCCTTCCATTAACACTGGGTCAATATTTCCGGGCCATCTTCAGTAATGAGTATCGTGAGCTCGAACTGTGCTGACAAGCTGCCGTCTTCTGTCACTGCGGTCCAGTCATCGGACCACATGACAGGGTTTATGCTCCCTATGGTTAGCATGGGCTCTGATGACATAGAACGATAGAAAAGGGCGATGGAGTGAGTTAGCTTCATATGCTTTACCTTGCTTAGTGAATATCAGTTAAACTAAGAGTTCTATTCTACTATTATATGTTTACTAGCCAAAAAAACCCATCACATGGCAGTAGTGTAAAAAATATGCTCAAGACTAAAAAAAGCTAGTACCTATGTGCAGAAAGATGGCAGTGACAAAATGCAATGATCTTAGATCAGGGCTGAAAGAACTGCAAAATAATGTACCTGACTTTTTTTTTAAAAAAATGTTATCTCTAGGTTACACAGTGTGTGAAATTTTAATCACAGGTCGATAGAACAAGGGCAGCAATTTTAATCACAGGTCAATAGAACACAGGCAAGCTGTGGAAAGGTGTACCTATAGTAAATGTTTGATTCAACATCATACGGCCCCATTCATTGTTTCCTGCAAATTTCGAAGTCATTGGCACAGATATCACATCCTAATATGGTGCAGAATGCAACTAGAACCTTGAGATAGTCGGGAGACGAGACAACAATTAGTAAAAAGATGTTTTGTTAAAGTGGGGAACTCACTGAAATGAAGCACAACAGGCTCAGCATGAAAAACTTTGCCAACCCCATGGCCGACAAACTGTCGAACTACACCAAACTTGAACTTGTCTGCATGATCCCTTCAAAGATTAAGTGTCTAAGTATGGTAGTTGTCAGTTTGAAATCATGGCAAAAAAACATGTCAATGAATCGATGACACAAGTCTACAGAAGGAATAAGAGTTCATTTTTATTATCAGATCTGTTACGCATACAATTTAAGACAATACAACTTATCGATACACTGTATATTGTTTTTTAAGATAAAGATAATAGAAGTATTCCGTGCATCTGTTAAAGAGCATTGGTTATTCAGAAATAATCTCTAGCCTAACCCACTTGCTTAGGCCTAAAAGGTTTTATTGTTGCTGCTGCTGTCCATTATTGTCAAAATTCAAGTTATGTTCTGCGATTGATGCACCATAACCAAAACTGTGGCAACATGTAGATTTTATTTGCAGAAAGTTTGAAAAACTTATTCAGAATCTAATAAAATAATTCAAGAATCAGCACCGTAGAAAAGTAATGATGAAAAGAAACAAGCACATATGTAAATCCAGTGATACAGCTTCTCATTTACATACTGTATAGTTCTACCAATTTGTTTGATCTCCACCCCAGGTGCACAAATTGATATAGCCTTGTCAAGACATTCTCTTGTCACCTGATTGAGAAAAAATACATAAAACTTAGAATGAATCATCATAGCAAACATTTTTTTTTTTTGCTAAGAGAACCTTCTGCAAGAATTGCCTTGGTCAAACATTCTATCTCAATTAGATCTCTTAAATTTAGATTCACATTCTTCACAATCAGTATTCTCAATTCGATGGTACTTGATTACAAATTGATCACCAGACACCATTGAGATCACCTTAACTAATTTCCTAGCTTCATCATCAACATCACCACAAAGAAATGTAGCAGATGTATCGCCATGGTAGCCCTGGAATGTTGAACATAAATATTATAAAATTGCAATGGAGCATTTCACAAATGCACCAGCCATAAGTGCATATGCATTAAAAGAACAAACTTGCAGCAATCCATATCAATAAACAGATGGGACTGAACTGATATGAACATATGTGAAAATTTTGTGTGCCGTGAAAATGGAGGCATATGCATGACTGTACAATGAATCAGAAGAACAATATATCTCTTAAGGAAGTCATTACAAAGGTTGTCCAGAAAAAAAAATCTAAAGCATTGATGACAGTCAAGTGTGCCTGAACCGTGACTGGGGGCTCATGTTGGGTTTCAACTCTAGCCTACCCCAACTTGCTTAAAAGGCTTTGTTGTTGTATTGATGACAGTCAAGTAAGCACAGATATTTCTTTCTTTCTTTTTTTCTTGTGATGGAAGCACAAAAGTTTAGCCGACCCCAACTTGCTTGGGACTAAGGGCTGTTTACTTTCAAGCCCTGGTCTGGGGCTCTGGGGCAGGCAGGTCCATCCAACCATAGGCGTCTAAAATCCGATGTCTGGGATGGGATGGATGCCTGCGCCATTGATTGCCAGGCTTTAAAGCAAACAGGCCCTAAGGATTTGCTGGTTTTGTTGTTGTTGTTGATTTGTTGTTTGATGGAAGCAAAGAAGTTTCAAAGAAAAAAAACAATCGTTTCAGTTTGTAGACATAAGTTTTGAGTGACTTACATTGAGGTAGACAGTAACATCAATATTGATGATATCTCCATCCTGCCATGAAGATTAATTGTAAGTTTCTCTATTTACTCGAAGTTGTCATCTCTGGATTTTGGATTGCTTACCTCAAGGGGACGAGAATCTGGTATCCCATGACAGATGCAGTCATTCACTGAAGTGCGGACATTCTTTGGGTATCCACAATAACCAAGAGGTGAAGGATATGCTCCATTATCAATTATCATTTGGTGCACTGCTTTATCAATCTCATCAGTCGTTATGCCTGGCTGTCAATAAGATAAAATCATTCTCTGGTATTTAATCTTAGATCTCCAAGTATATACTAAGTTGAAGAATAGCAAAGAATCATACATCTGATGGAAAGAAAACCAACTGTCTTGCTTCCTTCCTATAGTGCTACCTATTTCAATATTTCCAGATATAAACGACACTAAGAAACAAATGACACAACAAGACTTAATTATTGCCCATACTAGAGAAGATGAGAGTGATAATTTAGAAGAAAAAAACGAGAGTTATTGTTCATAATTTCGTTCTGTTCAAAGCCTTAACACTACGGAGGAAACATCAAACAGTAAACTACTTTAAAAACTGTAGAATGAATGAGGTTTATCTAGTGGAAACAATAGTTTACTGATTGATAAGATCAAGCTTTTGTAGCAACATGACATTACCTTTACAAGAGTCCCAGAAAACTTCAAAACCTGTGCAGCAAGCTTTCCAGAAGCTCTCACGCACTCGATCCCTTTCTCATCATGTATTTCAGGTCCATTATTCATACCAGGTCTTTGTTGACGAGAATTGACATATGGAGGCCGTTGTATATGATTGGGAACACTAGGCGTGGAGATACTTTCCCAGGACGCAGGCGTCTAGGGTTGTTTTCCGGTGCATCGTCCCGAAATCTGTGAAAGTTATGTCACAGTAATACATTTAATTGTGGACCCACATGTGCAATTCAAACATAAATGACACTTAGGCCATAATGTACGCATAATTTTTGCAGCAGATTTAAGACATGGTCCACATTCCATAAGGTCAGTAGCTTTTTGAAATTTCATAGTGCTAAATTAATCTCAATCTCTGGAAGTACTGTGTATCTAATTCTATCAACTGTGTAAGCATTAAATCACTCCAAGTGTAAACTGAAAACAACACAAAGATATTTGTAGAAAGAAAGTCAGCCAGTCACATTAATCAGTGAGGCATGACTAGACCTGTTCAGCCTTCAGCTGCAAAATAATTCCATAAACCAGAGTTCATGTAATTTGAGTGATAAGTAAAACTAGGAGAAAATTATTGATTTCATATGCCCAGGAGCTACACTTCAGAGCAGCTTAGATGCTGTACTAGTTATGCAACAAACCAGTAGCAGAAATATGACGCGTGTGCGGGAAACTAAAGCTCACCTCCTGTTAAATAGGATATCCACCAATTTGCATAGCGTTCTCGTCGCTTGATACGTCACCCGCCTGCTGCCTGCAAGCAAGAGCCGTCTCAGCGAACTTCTGCTCTGGGCCAACGCGATGAAACCAGGGGCACAGCCGCGGAGTGGCAGTGCGGTAGATGGGGGCGGGCAGGTACCTGGGACAGCGGAGCGGAGGAGGAGCGGCCTGCCGGAGAGCGCGAGGCGGTCGCCGAGGAAGGAGGACAGGAGACGCGGCGACGACAGGCTCGCCATGGGCGGCGGGGCGGAAAGCAAAGCGAGAGCTGCTCCCTGTTTGTGGCGTGCGGCTTGTGTGGTTTGGGGCGGGGTGAGGCGGCGAAGCGCCTGGCGGGCTGCCGCGCCGGCCTGCGGCCTGCCTGCCTCTAGGGCGCGGCGGTCTCACTAGCGTAGTAGGCCGTGGGCTGAGTCGGGCCAAGTTTTTTTTCCGATACTAAAACGTGGAAGCCAAGTAAGCCCACATTTAAATTGATTCGGGGGCCCAAACCTGCGACTTGCCGAGACGACCCCTTTCCCTTTTGTCATCTGACTATCGGAGCCTCGGCCGCCGCCGCCGCCGCTACCACCTCCTTGCGCCATGGCGGAGAAGTCGCCGGCGGCCGACGTGGAGGCCGGTCTCCTCGCCCACCTCAACTCCGCGGGTGAGGTCCCCGACTCCCGCTCCTTCGCCTCCTCCCTCGGCGTCTCCCACCTCGAGCTCGTGGGCGTCATCAAGAGCCTCTCAGCTTTCCGCATCGTCGAAAGCAAAGTACTCTCCTCCCGCCCTTTCCACTGTCGGACACCAGGCTTTGTAGCCAACTATCAAACTCCGAGACTTGACAGCGGGGCTCTTGCTTGCCTTCCCGCAGGACATCATCAAGGAGGCATGGGTGCTCACCGAAGAGGCCAAGGGCTACGTCGCCAAGGGCTCCCCCGAGGCACAGCTCGTCGCCGCAATCCCACCTGAGGGCACCTCCAAGGACGCTCTCAAGGTGAGGTTTTTGTTTCAAGGGATTTGTTGTTAGACACTTAGACTTCACTGGAGTGTTTTGCTTTTGCCGGGTACTGATGTGTAGATTTGATGTGCTTAGGCAAAATTGGGAGATGCTTTCGATGTTGGCATGAAGGCAGCTGCTAGGAACAAGTGGATAGGGTTCGAGAAGGGGAACAAGGACTTAGTCCTTAGGAAGGTATGGATTTGAATTTGTTGTGAATGTGCAATGTGGGTATGTAGACAGCTGCAGCAAGCAACTTTATAAGATACATTGTTTGCCGTAGTGATTTTTCTCGAATTTCTGTCCATATCTAATACCCAAACGATTGAAATATTGTTGTACTATAAGGGCATGTTTGGACACATGGCTAGTTACTAGTTGGGGCTAACAATTAGCCCAAATTAGATATGGTTGGCTATCTAGTTGGCTAACAACTAGTTGAAGACTTGGCTATAGAATTAGTCCACCTATTAGCTCTTCTGTTTGAATGCACTAGAGCTAATTTTTAGCTAGCTAGCAATTAGCTCATGTATCAAACAAATAAGCCTGGCCGTTCGGGTTACCCGATTTTTTCGGGTCGGGTAATTCGGGTAATTTAAAATTCGGGTAATGAAAATTGCTATCCAATATTACCCTAAAAAAAACACTACCCGCAAATTCGGGTACCCGATAATTCGGGTTCGGGTTCGGGTATTACCCGATATACCCAAATTTACAGAAAACAACAAACTACACTAAATTTCAGTAGCAATCTATACATAATTTCAGCAGCAATTTGTATAGAATTTCAATAGCAATTTGTAGTGAATAATATATTACAGTCACTCATTCAAATAGAGAGAATTATATTCTAATAAAGTGATAAGTTAAATGGTTCAGCTAACAACACATGATAAATACAAAGATAAAAATAAATCTTTGGGTAGTTCGGGTAGTTTGGGTACCGCGGGATATTACCCGAATTACCCAAACTAATTTCGGGTAATCAAAATCGCTATCCGAATTTGGTATCGGGTACCTCGGGTTCGGGTAATTCGGGTCCGGGTTCGGGTAATTCGGGTACGGGTAATGGGTATCGGGTATTTTGCCCAGGCTTACAAACAAACCCTAAATTTTACTGCACATAATAAGGGCTTGCTTGATACAAGTGTGTCGGGGACCAATACTGGGGTACCTGAAGAGGAGGAGCTAATGGTCATCAACATTGATTCATCCGAGCAGTCAAGAGCGCGACTACAGCTCCAACCGACCCCCAGGTGCGCGGGCTACGCCTCGCCCGACCTCTAGGCCGCGGGCTCCGCCTCGCCCGATCCTTGGGTTTGTGCTTCGTCTCGCCCGACCCCTTGGGTGCGGGCTCCGTCTCGCCCGACGGGGATCCATACCGCCGACAACCACTCCAGATCCAAGCGTATGGGTCTGGGTCAAAACTCTGACACCAAGGAAGAGACCGGCACGCCCCGATGTAACCCATGGCCATGACGGGCCATATCTGAGGATTCACATCAAGAACAGCGTCGGGCGTGCCGGTGCTATTCTGCCTAACCCTCGTACAAACGCTGACAGGCGCGTCAGTTCACCACGACGCCCGCCGGGACGGAATGGGACGTCATGACCGGCAGATGACGCCTGCGCATGGCGCCAGTGACGAACAGGGCCGCAACGTGGAGCTGTCCCTGTTGACATCTACAGGATCGGCGGGACCCTCATGAAGGAGGAGAAGGATCCGGCTATCCTGGAAGTCCTCCTCTCTCTCGTTTCTTCTCCTTTTCCTCCACTGTAACCCGCACTTTCCCTTTGCCTATAAAAGGGGAAGCAGGGCGCCCCATAAGGGGGACCCGATCCATCCAGAGCCGCACGAAACCGAACCACGAGATAAAAACACAAGAGCACGACACGAACACACGGCTGAGCAGCGATCGAGCTCTCAGCACCCGTTCGCTCCTTCCACCAGAGACTTGGGATCCTTTCCCTCTCTTGTCTGTTTGTAACCCCTACTGCAAACCAAGTGCCGGTAACACGAGCAGCAGCAAACTGGACGTAGGGACGCTCCGCCCGAACCAGTATAAACCCTTGTGTCCTCCGAGCACACCATCTGAGCCAGACGCGCAAATACAAATTTACTCGTCGGCGGTCCGAAAACACCGACAAAGTGCTAATTGCTAGCTAGCTAAAGTTAGCTCTAATACATCTAAACAGGAGGGCTAATAGGCTGGCTATTTTTTTAGCTAAGTCTTTAACTAATTGTTAGCCAACTAGCTAGCCAACCTTAGCTAATTTGAGCTAATTTTTAGCCCAACTAGTAACTAGCCCGAGCTCATCCAACAGGTCCTAAGTATATTGGCTCAAGTTGGCTTGTCCCTGTGTGTTGTGCTTTTATCTGTGGTTAAGCTTCTATCTTAAGATAAGATTTCACATGCGGCACTTGTGCTTCATTTTTTTATTCAGGTTGAGAGCATAATGGATGAGTTGCAAGAGCAGCTTAGAAGACTAGAGAATGGGGAGGTTTGTGTACTCTTGGCTCATCATTTGACCCCCTATCCCCACCCTCTCAGCTGCATTGTCAATAGGAATCATTTCATTAACTGTTTGGCCACCGCGCAATTATTTGTTATACAACTCACTGTGTGATCCTTTTTAGCACATTGGAGCATCGGCATTTACTTCCAAGTATTGTGTACAAATGCAGTTTATATTATACTAAAAGTATTCCTTAAAAAATAGATATTATACTAAAAATACTTTTTGCTATTTTGTCCCTTCATTTTGCTCTGCGTTTTTCCCCTTATAAAAAGGAAAAGCATTTTGATGTAGGCTGTTCCTGATAAAGTGATCGATGATTTGAAGAGAAGGAAACTTATTACGAAAGAGTAAGTACATTGGGTCTGAGGAGATGGGTTCCTTTTTGTACTATGTACTAATGTGGTAGTACAGATTTGTTCATATACCTTGATGCTTAACAGGAAATCAATTTGGCACTCTCTAAAGAAGGGGCCTGAGTTTGTTTTAAAGAGAAAAACTTTGGCTACTGATGTGACAACAGAACACCTTAGGAGGTAATTTTATACCATTTTTTCCAAGTTAGTTTGGTGACTGTTTGATCAAATTACTAGTTTGATGTATCTACATATAAAATTAAACATTTCAGGTTGCACTTTAGTTTGCCTGCCTGGTATTATCTGTTCATCATGTTAATTTGTTATTTTCAATGTGCATTTTTGCAAATCATTGCAATACCACGTGATCTGCTTCTGAATGTTTTTATTTGGATCTGGAATGTCTGCTTCATTATCTGGGGAAGTTGTGATATTTAAATTTTTTATTTCGGAACGACTTTCTGCCTTTTAGTGGTGACTGGAAGGACCTTGAATTCAAAGACTATAATTATGGAGCTCAAGGGCAACCTATAGCAAAAGGTTATGTGCAGCCTTTGATGGAGGTATCTCCTACAGTTTCTGCAATTTTCCATACCACTTTTCTGATAAATTGAGAAATTCCATAATATTACTTGTGATTTACTTTCAGGTTCGTGAGGCAATTGAGAACATCTTTATTATGATGGGGTAAATAAAAAACAATTTGTTTGTCATATTTGTATTCAGCAAAGTGTTTAAAAAATTATTAATTCATGCATTGTCAGTGCAGATTCACTGAGATGCCAACCAACAATTTTGTTGAAAGCAGGTGTGTTCTTCTAACATTCAAAGAAAACAACCATATACATATAGCACAGCATATGATGACAATGTGCTGCTTTAAGATAAGATGGCAATGTGCTTGTTTTAAGATAAGACAAGAAATGCAGCTTTCTACGTGCCACATTTTATAAGTATTACTAATACTTGTTATCTTTTTCAACAAACTTCTATTTGACATATCGGCATGAATTTCTGGGCCAATATAACATATAGATTATATTATAGCTTGCTGGTTTAAGGGTCCCTATATTCCTAATTTTGCATGTTTTTGCTGCTTTGCCAGCTTCTGGAATTTTGATGCACTGTTTCAGCCTCAACAGCATCCTGCTCGGGATTCACATGATACATTTTTCCTGAAAGGTATGTTTGAGATACTATACAATCTCATAATCAAAGTTGGATGTAGATCTTAGTTGTACATCAAATTTTGCAGCCCCAGCAAGTACACAACAGTTGCCTGAGGACTATCTTGAGAAAGTAAAGCAAGTTCATCAGTCTGGTGGTTATGGCTCCAAAGGGTACGACAGATATTATTTAGGCACATTATTAGCTTAAAAAAATTTTGGTTATATAAGATTGTTGTCTGCAGATATGTTTATGACTGGAAACGGGATGAAGCGGAGAAGAATCTTCTCCGTACTCATACAACTGCTGTTTCCACAAGAATGTTATACAAGCTTGCTCAGGAGGTAATTCAGTCAATGTTGTTTACTGTAATTGGAACTTTGGTGATCTTAGTTTGTCCAACTTATTGGCAATGGCATTACTTTTTTTTCATTTCCTATTGAATGGTTCATGATATTTATCTTTTTATTATGGTTGCCATTGATCAGAAACCTTTTGCTCCAAAGAGATATTACTCCATTGATCGGGTTTTCCGCAATGAAGCTGTTGACCGGACTCATCTTGCTGAATTCCACCAGATAGAGGGTAGTTTTCTGTTTCCTTGCTTATATGTAGTAGTGTATTTGTTATCCCAACGCAAAAGGAGTAAATTTTTCTTTCATTGAATGTAGCTAATTTTCCATTTCTCATATATCTTGTAGGTGCACAAAATTATATTGGTGAACATATGCACAAACTCAATCTCGTCCCTTGAATCGAACCATGGCCCATGTGGGAGGTGGGAATTAACTCATCCCTCTTAAGCTGACATAAGCACAATTGGATTTAGTCCAATTAAAAGGTGGACGAAGGGGATGAGGTGATTCCACCTTTTACTTGGGCCATTAAGATTGGATAGGAGATTGAGTTTGTGCATATCTTCACCAATATACTCTTGTGCGCCTGATATTTCCTCTATTTTGTATTATGTAACCATTTTGCCATGCAATGCTTCTTTTTTTAAGGACTTATCTGTGATTATGGTTTGACGCTTGGTGATCTGATTGGTGTATTGGAGGATTTCTTCTCGAGTCTAGGTGATAATTAGTCTGTTTTATCACAATTCATAATATATCATGCAAAGATTATACCCTAATTGTTGTCATCCCTTTTCTTGTTCTTAGGCATGTCCAAGCTGCGTTTCAAGCCTGCCTACAATCCATATACTGAACCCAGCATGGAAATTTTCAGGTCAGATACAACTCTTGCTCTGCTGGTAGTTTCATTTTATGATCAAACTAGACTCATTTTGCACTTTTTTCAGTTACCATGATGGTTTGAAGAAATGGGTGGAGGTTGGTAATTCAGGCATGTTCAGGCCAGAGATGTTGCTTCCCATGGGACTGCCAGAAGGTGTTAATGTTATTGCATGGGGTCTTTCACTTGAAAGGTAGAACAGTGCTTTCTCACTTTCAGGTTGTGATTTGTCAGATTAAATTGCTTTGCAATATTGTTGATGAACTAAGCAGAATCTATAGTTTGATTTATTTTGTGCAATGCCATGCTTCTTTTGAAGTCTTGGACATAATATGTTTTTTTTTGTCCCTTTTCTCCGGAGATCGTAAATTATATAATTATTGCAAAGAGTAAAATGTATGGATGGTCCCTAAACTTGTCCTGGGGTATCATCGAGGGCTCTGAACTCTCAAAATGCATTTTTAGGTCCCCAAACTTGTCCTCGGGTGTCATCCAGTTCCAAAACTGTCATAGTGCGGAGCAGGTCAGGGCCCATTTGGATCTGGATTGCATTTTAAGAGTTTGAGACCTAGATGACACTTAAGAACAAGTTTAGGAACCTAAAAATGCATTTTGAGAGTTGTACCTAAACCCCTTGACAAGTTCAAGAACCGCTCATGTATTTTACTCTATTGCAAATATGTACTCACAATATTCTATTTCTGAATCCAGGCCAACGATGATCCTTTATGGTATCGACAACATAAGGGACCTGTTTGGACCAAAGGTACCTGTGCTATACTGTTGTGACGAAATATTTCCTGTTAATGAGCCTAACCCATGTTTTGTTCTCTCCAGGTTGATTTCAACCTCATCAAGAGCAACCCACTATGCCGGTTGGGACTGTAGTGACTAGTGCGGTAGAGGGACTCTGAAGCTTGATCACAATGGGCCAAAGATTTTGTTTTCCTTTTTTGTTGTTGTACTCCCTTGAAGTTTAAACACCGATTCATGTACTCTTTAACAGAGAATCCAAAATGCAATGTAGTATTGTATGAGATCATAGGGGAATGTTTATAGCAAACTTTTGTTTTGTATATCTCAGTTTATTATTGCTAGCAAAATAGAATGCTAAATGTTTTTCTAATTGTTATACCATGAATCTCTGTTTTTTATTGTCCACTTACATCCGCAGGTTTCAAATCGTGGTGTTCAGGGATTGGGAATATTAATTGTTCAGGGATTTTTAATTGTTATACCGTTGCTAACTGTTGCAGCATGCGCATCTGGGATGAGGCCACACTCCATTTTTATTTGCTCCTTTAACTCTGGATTTTTTTTTTTTTTTTGAAATGGATCAAAATACGAGGAAACTAAACTGCATCTAAGCTGGTGTAATGCTGAAGGTGCCTTTCTTTAGCATTTTTTCCTTACTAATCTTCCAAAATTAAAACTTTGAAATGAAACAAATAAAGGCCTGTTTAGATTCTATGAATTGAAACCAATATCTAAAAAGTGCTTCCTATTTGTGAACCGCCCAAAAGACATCTAAATGCCATCCAGTAATGGTCAATAATCTGTTCTAGTAGCCATCGTCTGGAAAACTTTAGAAAACCCACTGCCATCAAAATGGAAGTGTTGTCTTGTGACCGAGCTTATGTATTTCCCAAAGCATGGCAGTTTTCGGGATTAAAGCAAACTAAAGATGGCGTCAAAATTGTGGCCAGACAAATTCTTTTGGTTCACGACTGCAGATTGAAGTCAGATAAAACAATGACTAGAAGAAAATCCGATTAATGACCAATGACTATCAAAATTTATTACAATTTTGGAGCAGAATAGCAGTAGAGATCTAGAAATCGAAGTTCCCATGTTTCCCTTGTAGACTCGATGCATTCCTCTCTGAACGTTTGATGCGCTGCTTACCATCACTATCAGCTCCAGCACCTGCTTTGGTCCTTCCAATGCCTAGTTTCGGCAAGCCTCGATTCAATCCATCCAGCAAGACGCATGCTTTGCATAATTTCTGACCCAACAGAAGTTCATCAAATTCAGTTACTTCCACAGAAAATGTTAAGGATTTGTAAGATATATAACAAGGGCAAAATCACGCAGTTCGAATTATTGGGTAAACAATTAGTAAATGCCGTGCATACAAAGCTAAGGACCCATGGCACATTGTCGTGTTTCGAATAGGTTAGGGAGTAAACAAGGCGTCTTGAAGCATTAATGCATGTGTAAGCTATTTCAATGGAATTAGTCTTCACTGTGTGGGCTGTTCTTCAAATATACTAATTGCTTATGAAGTACCTTAGCAGAAGCAGAGTGTTTGGCTATTCATGTTCCATATGCATAAAAAGAATTCTATTGATTTCATGACAATACCTGACTAGAAATGTAGCCACATCGTTCACATGTTCCTTGCTCGGGCATCCTTGTTGTTGTGGAGATTCTGAAATTTTCGCCAGATTTTATGATGTCTAGTATAGCTCTAGGCCTGCAACATTGATTGTCTACTGAGCCAAGGCTACTGAAAGAACATGCAGACATCAATTGAATATATGGAGAAATTTCTTTATTTACCTCATTCTTTCTAAATCTTTAATAAATTCACGAGCAAAACCACGGTATGCATTTGGTGAATAGATGCCTGGATCATGATATAACCAAATTAACCCATTCTCAATTCTAACAGAATCGTGGCACAGGTCAATAAAATTAATAGATTTGTGGTATATGTTACATCAAGTTTGGAGAATGAAGTTGAGCAGAAGTGTACTTAAGCGTATGGTATTCGTGTAAGAAAAACACAGCATAACGTATAGATGCTAGAGCAGACAGTGATGATTGACCTATATTTTGATTTAACTACCATCCTAGCATCTTCTGATATTGGAATAAAGTGATCTCCTTCAATGTGGAAAAAAAATAAAAGAATTGAACAGAAAAGGAACCAGACATTACATTCTGTGGAAAAGTAATCCAGCTTTTTGAAGTATGCATACGTGTCATACAGTTAAGGATTTAAAATATACTTGAATAAAGTCAGTGTAGTAAAAAAAACGAAAACATAAGATATTTCATAGACAGGATATATGACAATCTCCTTTTCATAGGTGTATTTGAAAGGCTTGCATCTTGGTATTGGCCCATCTTCACCAGTAGTTATAAAGGTACATCTACTTAACCTATAAAAAAGCAACACATCATCACAAAATCAACCAAAAGTACAAAAACTAAACTCAGGAAACAGCATGTCCTACAACCAACATATACCTTGCAATATCACCACGCAGAATGTTCAGCAAGACAGTTTCTGCAATGTCATCTGCATTATGCCCAGTTACAATCTTATCAGCTTTCAGGAGAGCAGCACCTCGATCTAATGCCTACAGAGAAAAGGATTGTCTGTGAAGATGGAGTAAAGAACTAAAGATAGATGCGAAAGGTTTGCAGGTAAAGACTACCTGACGTCGAAAAACTCCACAGAAAGTACAATTGTTTTTTAGACCAATTGCTTTCACAATATCATCCATTGTCCAGCCATACAAATCTTTATAGGAAACAATCTTCAGTGGCAAGCCATACTGTAACAAGGTAATAGTAGAACTCACTGAATTTAAATAGAACACAGTAAAATATTGACAGTCAAAGGTACCAGAAAACTGAGCGAGTGTTTCTGTGAGCGGCGGACCTGTATTTCATTCCTTTTAACAGTTTCTAGTGAGTCGTCTCTATATCCTGTGATTCCTTCATCGACGGATAAAAGAAACAGATCAAGACCATAGTTGTGATGACGGTTTAACTCCGATAACACATATGCAAGCACGGTTGAATCTGCATTACAGAAATAAAAGAAATTTTGGAATCTGCAGGGAGATCAAGCATATTTAAACAAGAAGCATGTGGACATGTGGTATTTAACTAAAAATGCATTAGAAAAACTCTCCTTTGTACTGTGGCTAAACTCAAATGGCACAGTAATAACTACTATGGATGGTTTAATAATGCTCATGAATCATGATAGAATGGCACTTAACCTATGAAACCTTATACTGAATAGATCAAAGACACAGCCATAAGCCCATAAGGCTCCAAAGAAGACGGTAACCACCTTCCATATTGCTATGTAGTTTAGTAGTTATTTCCAGAAGAGATTAGACATGTATTATGAAACATATGTATATATTTAAGAATTTAAAATGTACAGAAGTGAAAAGTAAGATGTGCATTGCTATAAATAGTACTATCTGCTACTTCTTTACCAACTGATGGCATGTACAAATCTGGACTTACCTTTTCCACCAGAAGCTCCGATTGCCACCCGCTCACCAGCTTTAAACAAAGAATTCTCGACAATAGTTTGATGAATTTCGTCCTCAAAGACGATATAGAAGCATTCCCTACAGATCTAAAAGAAAGAATCTAAGCAATGTTTTAAATAAACATAATTATGTAATCATAAGGACATCCATGGCATCCACATAAGCACCCCTTTAAAGAAATCTAAGCTCGTCACTGTATTCACTAACATCCACAAACGAGATGTCACCATAAGGATAGAATGTACACGTTCAAAGGAACACAAATATGCAGTAATCACACAAGCTGTGTAAATAAAACATCATATAAACAAAAATCTTCACAAAAAACTCATAACAATTACACCAAAAGGACACCATTTCTTCACCCCCACTTTGCAGAACTACAGCAGAAACCGGTGACCTAACCTTAAATTATTACAATTAAGCTACCCCGAGTAAATTGAAATTCACTATAACATCACAACAAATTACAACGGAAGCGTGAAGATGGCGAGGGCAGGCGCACCTGTTCTAGGGTTTTGGGCCGCTTCAGCGCGGCCTTCCTCTCGCCGCACCTCACGCAGAGGCGACTCCCCGCCCTAGGCGGCGGCGGCCTCGCGCCGTCAGCGGCGGGGCCGTCCATGGAGTAGGGTTGAAACCGAGGTCGCCGCGCCTGCGAGAACCTTCCGGAGGAGACAATCAAACGCACCGTTGATTTCCGATCGGAGGGATGAAGATAGCTCGACACGTAGATGTGCGCGCTACGGCGCAGGCGATTGGTCGTGCTACGCGGCTGGATGCTGAGGTGGTCTTGGTCGTGCTACGTCGAACTGAGACGGGAGCTTCGGACTGGTTCGAAGATACGGGCAGCGGCGAAGTGGCGGCGCCGCCGGGAGGGAGAGGGGAGGTGATCCGAGCGGCGGTTTGGGGAAAGGCGCGAACAGTTAAGTGGGCTCCGGCTTTGGGCTTTTCACCCAACTAGGACCGATTTGTGAGGGCCAAGATTGAGCTGGATTCCGGCTTGCCCTGAATCCCTGATGGGCTGATGGGTCTTCATGGGCTAGATTGCGACCCAGTCTAGTTTTCTTCCAGAAAAGCCTTCTCTCAAGCCTGCCTGCCATTATTATCCAAGACCGTATTGCTTCACGTCACGTGCTACCTCGTACCCTTCTGCTCAAGGAACTTTCTCTTTTTGTTGCACACACACTTTGCACAGGGGAAAGTGTTACCGTTACAATTTGCACAGGGGAAGTTGCTAGTAACAAATGTCAATTATTATTCACAGCATCTTTTACACTAATTGTGAAAAGGTGGTTGCTTTTATCCGGCCGGTCACTCATCTTTATTTCGGACACATGTAGCTTTTTCTTATCACCGGGGCGAAAAAGGAGGGAATATTTCGTTTCTACTCATCCACCCCTATCATGGAGGAAATCAAGGTATGGCACTTTTGCGCGATCCATCATCTCCCCACTAATCAAACTCTCTTTGAGCACCTTTTCCTCCTTTTTACCCGTCTCTCTCTCATCATCATCACAAAAGCTGTAGCTACTGGTCTTAGCAGTCATCTCGCCATCCATCCATGCATGCATATTATCACTATGTACATGTTCACCCTGTTCGCTTGTTGGTTTCAATCAGCCCAAACCAGTCAACCAACAGTGTTTTTCTCTCACAACAAACCAGCACCAGCCAGCCCAAACCAGCCCAGAAACCAAACAGCGAACAGGCCGGTCAGATACCCATAAATTAAACTTTAGTCACCTAAACTTTTGTTCAAAATATTTGAATATATAGGTGAACTAAAGGTAATTTATTTTTTATTTTCATGTAACTACTAATTTCATTAGTCGAGAAATGTGAATTAATATAAACTAAAAGGTCTATGTGAGTCTTCGTCTAAGAAAGTATCATACTTGCTTTTAGTCCATGTATCTAACCAACACTAAACTAAACTTTAGTCACCTAAACTTTTTTTGTAAATGGTCGAGACAAGGTAGCGTATGATAGCGCAACTAATGGAAAAGCCGTCTGCACAAAATCGCCAGACCTTTTTAGCCTACGCCGTGCCGAAAATTAAAAGGGAAAAAAACGAGGAACGTGATGGTCGGTAAAAGCGGGAGTAACTTTTGTTAGTATCGTAATGATGACGCAAATTCAGCCTGGGAAAAAAGATCCTCGGTGCCGCCCGGCCGTCAAAGCCTCAAAGGCGATCATCGGTGCGCACGGCCCGGTCCGACGATTCCACGGCTCGTGAGGCCATTTACGCTTGGAACCCAACGCCGCGTCGTCCACCGCCGCCACCGGCCAAAGCGCCCGTGCTCATGATGGACATGAATGCCGGAGTGGCATGGCGGCTTGCATTGCTCGCATGCATGCCCTGCCTCCGCCGTCTCCGTGTCCGTGTGATGAACCACGGTCACGCCGGCTCACATAAATAGTCGCCGTAAACAGATCACGAGGGGGGCCCGGCCGTCCCGTGCGCGACGGCAACGGGATCACGCCTTCCGTTCCGTCCCACGCGCAAATTCATGGCGGTGCCGTACAACGACGGTCGTAGTACGGAGATACGCATACTCATACTCCTACACTGGTGACTGGTCCCAGTAACTAACAACTAACCGCATTAGAGGCTCCGTTCGCTGGTCTAAAACTTGGCTGAAACTGACTGAAAAACACTGTTCTGGCTGAATTGTTGCGAGAGAAAAATACTATTCCGGCTGAAAAAAGAAGCCGAAAGTAACAGGACCAGAATTTACTACCACGTGCCCTAGCTGGGACTGGGAGTAACAGGGGTCGCACGCACGCGTGCATGGACCTGGGCTGTCGCCTGTCGCCTCGCCTGCACGGCAGCAGTTCGTCCCTGTGTTCTTCCCATGCATCGATGGATTGAGCCTCTGCACTCTGCTCAGTAGATCTGGAGCCTGTTGAGATCGATCGATGTCAGTAATTTGGACCGTCAGAAAACGGCAAGCAGCGTTTGTCGGTCATAGGATGGCGCCATACGTACGTACGTACAAGCGAGAGAGCGATCCGGCACGGGAGGGAGAGGAGAGGATAGGTCCGGAAAAGAACAAACCGCCGGAACAACTGTCAGGACCCGTCCATGCGCTCCGCTTTCACCCGCCCACGCCGATCTGTTGTGCCGCTTTCACTGTGCCTGTGGCCCTGTGCGCCACTGTCACTGTCCTTGCCTGACCACGACACCCGCGTCCGTTGCGTTCGCACCGACCCCCATCCCGTTGCATGGGGATTGGGGACCGACCGTCTGCGCCGGGAAGGGGAGGGAGAGGGATGGTTGGATGATGATGCCAAGTGCCAAAACAGAAGGTTCTTGTGCTGCCAACAAAGGTGCTGCTGCTGCCCAGGCTGGGGTTTTCATTGATGTTTGCTCTGTAACATCTCTGCTGCCCAGGCACCGGTGTAATTGTGTTGGCTATAGAGATTACGGTACTAGTACTTACTGGAGTACTACTGCCAAACGAACAATCTCTTTAGTTACTAGTACAGCAGAGATGTTCAACTTGCAGGGTTTTTTTTTATCCAACTAACTAACACAGCTCCTTTGCTCTACAGGCATAGTCAATGGTTCTATAGCAGTGCTACTTCTGAGATTGCTGAATGCAGGAAGCACGATCCGATATATGCTTTTCAGAGGTCTGGTATGTCTCTTGGGTGCAGCGTACTTCTGTCATCTCATCTGGAAATGGATAGCACCATTGCCCATGTTCCCTGGGAGCCGATCTCTGCTGTTACTCACTCCAAGCGTCAGTCTTTTTACTGTGTATTAGTACGGACTAATACTCTACTAGTAGTAGTAGTTGTTGCAGCAGGCAAGTAATATAGGTTATTGCTTATATTATATCATTCATGGATGGGCTTTTTGTCTGAGGGACATCCAGAAAGTTTGGTTTTGTGTAGCACACACCGCACTCATAATTTTTTTACTGTTGGACATTATGAAGACGGAGTTTTAGTGTATCACACACCGCATCAAATAAAAGAAGATTGTGCAGCCTGGGAGGAGAGTGAGGCCTGGGTAAACAGGCCATTATGCCCTTGCAACTAGAATCAAGCCATTTCTCACACAGCACGCATATGCAGACTAATAAATTGTCAGCTTACATTAACAAGTCGCTGGCATAATTAAACTATATTGGAAAAAGTCTACTTAACCCCCACCTATCAACCATGGTCTACTTCACCCCTCAAACTATAAAACCGTCTATTTTACCCCCTGAACTTTTCAAAACCGTCTATTTTAACCTCCCCGGCGGTTTTCGACGGTGGTTTTACTACAGTAACGGTGGTTTGCTACGCTACCTGTGGTTTCACCTTTTTCTTTTTTTATTTATTTTCGCTGAATCTTTGAAAAATCATAGTAAATCATAGAAAAATCATAAAATAAAAAATCCAATTTTATTGGACTCCACATGAGTAGATCTACATAGTTAACATATAATGTGGTATGCTTTAGTACAAAGGTTTTGCTGTAACTTTAGATTAATTGAAAAATCTAATTTTGTCTGTAATTAATTGGAATTTATCTATAACTAAGTTATACATGGTCCAATGAGTACGAAATTTTTACTATAGTTCAAGCATACAATAATTAGTCTACCATAAAAATTTCACCATAATTGGACCACAGAAGCTGCAGCTATGAATTGTTCCAATTAATTACAGACAAAATTGGATTTTCCAATTAATCTAAAACTATAGCAAAAATTTTGTACTAAAGCATATCATATTATATGTTCATTGTGTAGATCTACTTATGTGGAGTCCAACAAAATTAGATTTTCTATTTTATAATTTTTCTGTGATTTACTATGATTTTTTAAAGATTCACCAGAAATAAATAAAAAAGAAAAAGACAAAACCACCATCACTATAGCAAAACCACTGTTACTGTAGCAAACCCCCGTCGAAAACCGCCAGGGGGTAAAATAGACGGTTTTAAAAAGTTCAGGGGGTAAAATAGACGGTTTCATAGTTTGGGGTGTGAAGTAGACCATGGTTAATAGGTGGGGGGTTAAGTAGACTTTTTCCAAACTATATTTGGATACTGCGTTTGTTCGCGCACAAAATATTGGTTTGGGCTTACAGAAGTTTTTGAGAGAATTCCTTATTTGACACCAGATAAATGACCCGACACCAGACAAATGACCCGTTTCTTTCTTGGCCCTCAAAAAATTTCCGTTCCCTATTTGACACCGAGTTCAACTTTCGTTCCTTATACGACACTCCGTCGGGTTTGCCATTCGTGAACCGTTAACTGACATGTGGGCCCCACCACCCTTCCCCCCTTCTCCTCCCCTTCTCGACCGGGGAGTGGCCCCGCGACGGTGGCGCTTGGACAGGGCGCATCCGCGCGTGGAGGTGGCGGCGCAGGCATGCTCGCGCGGCCAGGGGCGCGTCCCGTCGCGCGGCCATGAGCACTGACCGACCGAACGTCCATCTCCTCCGATGAGCGGCTTCATGACGATGAGCTGCTCGTTGATAAATTGCTCGGCGAAAAAGGGCCATATTGCCATGGGCACACCGGCTGCAATGGCCTCTAGAGTGGAGTCCCATCCACAGTGCATCATGAAGCCGCCAATGGCTGGATGGGCCATGATGGCCACCTGGGGCGCCCACCCGCGCACCACCAGGCACTTGCTGCCCGCGACGCCGTCTGCGTCGGTGTTCTCGCGTAGCCAATCCTTGACGTTGTCGGGCAGGGAGTCGGCGCCCTTGATGAGCCAGAGCACTGGCAAGGGCATGAGACAAGAGCCATGCCGAGCTGCATGAGCTGAGCGGGCGACATGCGCCCGGCACTGCCGAAGCTCACGTACACCACGGACTTGGCCTCCTTGGCGTCCAGCCACGCCATGCATCGCCTCGCGTCACTCGACATGGACTGAGGGTCGAGACTCGGTGAGCGGCACAGCGAGATGGACCCGACGGCGACCACCTTTTTGCCCATTGCCTCTGCGAGAAGCGTCGCCGAGCCGCTCTCCAGCTCGTTGAAGGTGTTCACCACGATGCCGTCCGCGGCCACGTCGAAATCTCGGATCCCCTGCAGCGCCTTCCCACCGACGGAAGTGACTGGCATGAAATGCGGCGGGAGCTGCCTACGCGACAGCCTCAGCTGGAAAGGCGGCAACGCCGGGACGTCGAACAGCTCGTCATCCGATGCGACAGCCTCGTGCGGCCTGTGCTTGTACAGGTACTTGATGCAAAGCAAAGCGAAGGCGGCGAAGCCGTGGAAGACGTAGTAGGGCACGCCGAGTTCGCGCGCCAGGCCTAGCACCCACGTCTGGCACATCCCGGTGATGATGCAGCTCGGACGGCGGCGTGGCGCCTCGCCGAGGCAGTACAGCGCCACTGCCTCGTTTAACGCTCTGTTGGCCACGAAGTAGCGAGGCACCTCGTCCTGAGACCGGAGCATGTCCATCCTCTCGCAGCCCTCGGGCAGGCGGGCGTCCCCCGGCCGAGAAGGGGAGGAGAAGGGGAGAAGGGTGGTGGGGCCCACATGTCAGTTAACGGTTCACGGATGGCAAACCCGACGGAGTGTCGTATAAGGAATGAAAGTTGAACTCGATGTCAAATAGGGAACGAAAATTTTTTGAGGGCCAAGAAAGGAACGAGTCATTTGTCTGGTGTCAAATAAGGAATTCTCTCGAAATTCTTCCATGGGTGACGAGCATGTCACACAGCAACCTAATTAGCATAACAGGGACCAGCAACTTAACATGTTGCAAATTTACATTGATTTGACATGTCAAAAGCCTTCCTCCGAATTACTAGCACACACATCAGGGCTGCATGAGTTGCTCCAGCGCCACTGTACCAAGCACCTCGGCTTCCTCCATTGCTAGTTTTCTTGCTCGGCTGTTAAGAAGAAAAAAAAGTAAAGATAAACAAAAATGTTGATTCAAATATCAACTTGGTCATATATATCAGTTCAAAGAAAATTGTGTACCTCCTAGTCAATGCTCCAGGTCTGTTGTCAAGGTACAGTGGGCTTGATGGTTCTAGCTGAATTTTGAGTGGCGTACTAATTGTGTTGGCTGGTACTCCATGACTTGTGACTTGGTCTCTCGCAATTTTCTTAGCTTGGCTGTGTAAGCCAGTAAGAACATTTGATCACATGTGGAGATGTCTGGGTTTTTGGCATCCGATGTCACAACTTGCTCGAAACCTTCTCAATTTTTTACCATAGCCTCCACATGCGATAACACGACGCCTCGACAAGTTTCGTGATTTTCGGACTTCGTTTGCATTTTATATAATTTAAAATCACATTTCCGGCAAGTACCTCGACATGTTACGTCAACGAGATGCTCAAGATTTCATGTGAGTACCTGGATACGGCCTAAACATACCCTAAATATCATGAGTATCAATTTTTGAATGACCAAAGTCCATTATTCCATGTACCTGCAGTTCAAATTTGAAATATCCCGAAAAATTCGACGAAACGAAATAAACTAATGAAATATATCAAAAAAATAAAAATTGCCCTAAATTTTAAAATGGAGTTTGAAATACTATCACAAGGCCCTAGAAAAAATTTGGGCCCAAAATAAAAAAATATATTTTGCCGAGTGCCATGGGGGCACTCGGCAATGGGGGCTTTGCCGAGTGCCGGCCCAGGGGGCACTCGGCAAAGTTGAAATAAAAAAATAAAAAAAAACTGGGCACTAAATGCCCACCGGCCCAACCCCCGCGCGGCCCAACCCTAACTCACGCCCCCAGCCACCCGCCCGCTCCCCCGCGCCCACCCCAGCCGCCGCCGCGCCCACCCCAGCCGCTGTCGCGCCGCCGCCGGCGAGCCCCGCCCTCACGCCCACGTGCGCCTGCTGCCGGCCGCGCCCGCGCCCTCCGCCGGCCGCGCCCCGCCCCGGCAGCTCCCCGTGGCCCGACCCCCCTCGCCTCGGCCGGCCATTTCTGGCAGTGGCGGCTGTGTCCCTGCCGTCCCTTCCCTGGCCGCGCCGCCCGTAGGAGCAGGGGAGGTAGGAGGAGCAGGGGAGGAGGGAGAGAAGGGAAGCGGAGAAGAGGAGGAAGAAGGGAGAAGGGAGGAGGAAGAAGGAAGAAGGAAGAAGGAAGAAGGGAGGGAGGAGAGGAGAAGGGAGGAGGAAGAAGGAGAAGGGAGGTGGAGAGGAGAAGGGAAGAGGAGCCCCGGCCGCTGTCCACGCCTCGTTAACGGCGGTGCCGTGCCCTCGGTGCCCCGCTCCTGACTCCGCCCACCGTCGACGAGCACACTAGGTTCGCCCTTCCCTTTCTATTCAAATCGTGCAATGGATGTCGGCCATCGAGCCCTTGTTAGTAGTAATAGTTGTTGTATGTGGTTTTCGGCCATCGAGCCGTTGTTTGTGGATGTTGGCCTTCGTGCCGATCTTTTTTGTAGGTTTTTGAAACCTCCCCGTGCAGGGGAGGTTCTGCCAAAATTTTCAATTGTCACTAATGTATTGCCTTTTTATGCAGGAGGAGGCCCCGGCGGAGGGACCTCGGTGACCCCGATTGTCTTTGCCAGCGTTGCGGGTCTGCCTGCACCGCGTCGCGGCGCCACTGCACCGACTCGCCATAGCCCCGCTAGCCTAACCTCACCGGCACCCTAGGTATAACCCCTCTATCCATATCATGGTCTTAGGTCGCTGATCCTAGTTAGGCGTCTCCCGTTCGAAAGAGATATGGTTGGAGTTATGCAGGTCTTTGTATATCTGCGAGCGTTTCTGTTTTGGATTGTCCATGTTTTTTGGACAGCCCGCGGATGCGTAGATGGGTTAGTTTCCATGGTCCGCTCCGGTCTGAGATGGTGTTTTGGCATCACCCCCTGTTGTTTTTCGGATACACACTCTCCCTTGTAGGACGTGTATCGGGAGAACAACGGGGAGGTGCTGCCAAAATTCCGTCTCGGATAGGAGCGGAGCATGGAAACTAACCTCATCTACCGATCCGCGGGTGAGATTAGGACCTATCCTCACCTATTAGAGAGTAGGGACACCGCGTAGATGCAATTGATGGTGACTCATATGTGCTGATACGTCTGTTAAAGGATGGAGGACCATGAGTGGATGTACACGCTCCAGAGAGACGAGCACGATTATGACTTGCTATTTATAGTCAAGGTCAAAGAATTCATACAACATGCATTTGGCGAGAGTGCTAGAGGCCGTTCTCTAGTAGTTTGTCCGTGCAGCGGTTGTGACAATAGAAGAAGGAAAGATAGGTTAACCATGGGTAAATATATTGTGAAGTTTGGATTTACTCCGGGCTACCACCGGTGGATCCACCATGGTGAAGCTGATCGTATCAGGGAGGAGGTGGTGAGACCACAGCTCGAGACTTTCGATGATGATGCCGAGGTAGCAGACATGCTGGATGACACGCACCAAGCTCAGTTCGCTGAAGGACGTGATGAGGAGATGGAGGCTACCACAGATGCCTTCTACCTGATGTTGGACTCGGCATAGAGACCCCTTCATGATCATGCTAATGTTTCTCAGCTAGATGCCATTAGTCGCGTAATGGGGTTGAAGGCCGAGTTAAACCTAAGTCGAGAAGGCTTCGACAAGATGGTGGCCGTGTGGAGCGATATGCTACCGAAGACGCACATTATGCTGAAGAACTTGTATGAGTCAGAGAAGCTCCTTCTTGCACTTAAGATGCCGTATGACAAGATACATGTGTGTTCGAAGGGGTGCATCCTATTTAGGAAAGAACACGCGGATGCAAAGTACTGCCCAAAGTGTAAATCCTCCAGGTACATGGAGGTAGACTTAGGCGATGGCTAGAAGAGGCAGCTTAAGATCCCCATGAGAGTCCTACGACACCTTCCATTCCTATCGAGGCTCCAATGGTTATTCATGATCGAGGAATCCGCGAAACAGATGACATGGCACAAAAACGGCACACGGTACAATCCTGAGAAGATGGTACATCCATCCGATGCTGATGCATGGAAGTACTTCAATTTGCGGCATCTTCTCAAAGCAGAGGAGGCTCGTAATGTACGTGTCGCGCTGACAATAGATGGGTTCAATCCATATGGCATGATGGCTGCACCATACACATGTTGGCTCATGTTTGTCATCCCCCTGAATCTCCCCCCCCCCCCCCGTCGTCTCCTTTCAACAGCATACCATGTTCCTATCATTGATAATCCCTGGACACCCGGGGAGTAATATGGGTGTCTTCATGGAGCCTATGATAGATGAGTTGATCGATGCTTGGGTCAAAGGGGTGTGGACATACGACCGAGCTACGAAGACTAGCTTCAAAATGCACGTCTGGTACCACTACTCCATGCACGACTTCCTGGCGTACGGGTTAATGTGCGCCTGGTGTGTTCAGGGGAAGTTCCCATGCCCAATATGCAAGGAAGCTGTGAGGTTCATATGGTTGAAGAAGGGTGGAAAGTATTTGTCGTTTGACAAACATCATCAATTCCTCCCTCTTGATCATCCATTCAGAGAAGACGTCAAGAGCTTTACGAAAGGTGTCAAAGTGATGGACCCTAGACCACACTTGAGGACTAGGGCGAAGGTTCGTGCTCAGATAGATGCTCTCGTGCCCAATGAAGATGGTGATTTCGTGGGATATGGTGAGCAACATATGTGGACTCATAAGTCCGGCTTGACGAGGCTCCCCTATTTCGATGACCTCCTACTGCCCCATAATATTGATGTCATGCACACTAAAAAGAATATCGCCGAGGCACTTTGGGCAACGCTCATGGACACTAACAAGTCTAAGGACAACCCTAAGGCTAGAGTGGACCTAGCGACGTTGTGCAATAGGCCAAACCTAGAGATGCGGCCTCCTACAACAGGAAAGCAGTGGAGAAGGCCTAGGCCCCCCTATGTCTTGAAAAATTGATCAAAGAAGGGAAGTACTTTGATGGATCAAGAATTTAATGTACCCTAATGGGTATGCAACGAATCTGAGCAGGGAGTGAACTTAGAGACTCTGCGAGTCAACAGGATGAAGAGTCATGACTACCACATATGGATTGAGCGGATACTTCCGTCGATGGTTCGAGGCTATGTCCCTGAGCATGTCTAGCTAGTGCTGCCAAAGTTGAGCTACTTCTTTTGCTAGCTTTGTGCCAAGGAGCTATCTTCGACCGTCATTAAAGAATTGGAAACTATGGCACCTGAGTTGGTCTATGAGCTTAAGAAGATCTTTCCACCCAGCTTCTTCTTGTTGATGCAGCATCTGATTGTGCACCTCCCGACCGAGGCACGGTTGGGGGGGCTCATATAGGCCCGTTGGTGCTATCCAATCGAGCGATGTCTAAAGACTCTTCACAAGAAATGTACAAATAAAGCCAGAATTGAGGCTTCGATTGCAGAGGCAAGCATTTGGGAGGAGGTTGCAAACTTCACGACATCCTACTACAAGCCGAACCTTCCTAGCAAGCATAATCCACCCCCTCGTTACAATGCTGGTGAAGTTGAATCGACCCTTAGCCTTTTCAAATGCCAACTAGGCAGCGCAAGTGGATCGACCCCCAAGAGATTGGATCTAGAAGAGTGGCATAGAATCATGCTATATGTGTTCACCAACCTTGTCGAGGTTACGCCATTCATTAAGTAAGTTCTCAACGAACTTGTTTCAATACGACGTCACTATTCTATATTGAACCCCATTGATTCTCTTTGGTACAGGGAATTTGTTCGTCAAGACTGGCATCAATCAAGGGATCCTACCCCGCATGAACATGATACCCTTCTTTCAGAGGGTGCGGGAGCTAGGAGGCCTGATTTCATTTCTTGGTTCAAACAAAAGGTCATACGTTCGTTGATATTCCTTAGTAGCTCGTACGTTCCAATAGTATAACGATGTATCATGCTTGAGCTTGCAGGCGTAAACCAATGCGTCCATGAGTGACGAGTTGAGACAGGTTGCAAACGGCTTCAAGTTAAGGGTGAAGTCATATACCGGTTATGACGTGAACGAATATCGCTTCCTGACGATGAGCTGCTCGTTGATAAATTGCTCGGCGAAAAAGGGCCATATTGCCATGGGCACACCGGCTGCAATGGCCTCTAGAGTGGAGTCCCATCCACAGTGCATCATGAAGCCGCCAATGGCTGGATGGGCCATGATGGCCACCTGGGGCGCCCACCCGCGCACCACCAGGCACTTGCTGCCCGCGACGCCGTCTGCGTCGGTGTTCTCGCGTAGCCAATCCTTGACGTTGTCGGGCAGGGAGTCGGCGCCCTTGATGAGCCAGAGCACTGGCAAGGGCATGAGACAAGAGCCATGCCGAGCTGCATGAGCTGAGCGGGCGACATGCGCCCGGCACTGCCGAAGCTCACGTACACCACGGACTTGGCCTCCTTGGCGTCCAGCCACGCCATGCATCGCCTCGCGTCACTCGACATGGACTGAGGGTCGAGACTCGGTGAGCGGCACAGCGAGATGGACCCGACGGCGACCACCTTTTTGCCCATTGCCTCTGCGAGAAGCGTCGCCGAGCCGCTCTCCAGCTCGTTGAAGGTGTTCACCACGATGCCGTCCGCGGCCACGTCGAAATCTCGGATCCCCTGCAGCGCCTTCCCACCGACGGAAGTGACTGGCATGAAATGCGGCGGGAGCTGCCTACGCGACAGCCTCAGCTGGAAAGGCGGCAACGCCGGGACGTCGAACAGCTCGTCATCCGATGCGACAGCCTCGTGCGGCCTGTGCTTGTACAGGTACTTGATGCAAAGCAAAGCGAAGGCGGCGAAGCCGTGGAAGACGTAGTAGGGCACGCCGAGTTCGCGCGCCAGGCCTAGCACCCACGTCTGGCACATCCCGGTGATGATGCAGCTCGGACGGCGGCGTGGCGCCTCGCCGAGGCAGTACAGCGCCACTGCCTCGTTTAACGCTCTGTTGGCCACGAAGTAGCGAGGCACCTCGTCCTGAGACCGGAGCATGTCCATCCTCTCGCAGCCCTCGGGCAGGCGGGCGTCCCCCGGCCGAGAAGGGGAGGAGAAGGGGAGAAGGGTGGTGGGGCCCACATGTCAGTTAACGGTTCACGGATGGCAAACCCGACGGAGTGTCGTATAAGGAATGAAAGTTGAACTCGATGTCAAATAGGGAACGAAAATTTTTTGAGGGCCAAGAAAGGAACGAGTCATTTGTCTGGTGTCAAATAAGGAATTCTCTCGAAATTCTTCCATGGGTGACGAGCATGTCACACAGCAACCTAATTAGCATAACAGGGACCAGCAACTTAACATGTTGCAAATTTACATTGATTTGACATGTCAAAAGCCTTCCTCCGAATTACTAGCACACACATCAGGGCTGCATGAGTTGCTCCAGCGCCACTGTACCAAGCACCTCGGCTTCCTCCATTGCTAGTTTTCTTGCTCGGCTGTTAAGAAGAAAAAAAAGTAAAGATAAACAAAAATGTTGATTCAAATATCAACTTGGTCATATATATCAGTTCAAAGAAAATTGTGTACCTCCTAGTCAATGCTCCAGGTCTGTTGTCAAGGTACAGTGGGCTTGATGGTTCTAGCTGAATTTTGAGTGGCGTACTAATTGTGTTGGCTGGTACTCCATGACTTGTGACTTGGTCTCTCGCAATTTTCTTAGCTTGGCTGTGTAAGCCAGTAAGAACATTTGATCACATGTGGAGATGTCTGGGTTTTTGGCATCCGATGTCACAACTTGCTCGAAACCTTCTCAATTTTTTACCATAGCCTCCACATGCGATAACACGACGCCTCGACAAGTTTCGTGATTTTCGGACTTCGTTTGCATTTTATATAATTTAAAATCACATTTCCGGCAAGTACCTCGACATGTTACGTCAACGAGATGCTCAAGATTTCATGTGAGTACCTGGATACGGCCTAAACATACCCTAAATATCATGAGTATCAATTTTTGAATGACCAAAGTCCATTATTCCATGTACCTGCAGTTCAAATTTGAAATATCCCGAAAAATTCGACGAAACGAAATAAACTAATGAAATATATCAAAAAAATAAAAATTGCCCTAAATTTTAAAATGGAGTTTGAAATACTATCACAAGGCCCTAGAAAAAATTTGGGCCCAAAATAAAAAAATATATTTTGCCGAGTGCCATGGGGGCACTCGGCAATGGGGGCTTTGCCGAGTGCCGGCCCAGGGGGCACTCGGCAAAGTTGAAATAAAAAAATAAAAAAAAACTGGGCACTAAATGCCCACCGGCCCAACCCCCGCGCGGCCCAACCCTAACTCACGCCCCCAGCCACCCGCCCGCTCCCCCGCGCCCACCCCAGCCGCCGCCGCGCCCACCCCAGCCGCTGTCGCGCCGCCGCCGGCGAGCCCCGCCCTCACGCCCACGTGCGCCTGCTGCCGGCCGCGCCCGCGCCCTCCGCCGGCCGCGCCCCGCCCCGGCAGCTCCCCGTGGCCCGACCCCCCTCGCCTCGGCCGGCCATTTCTGGCAGTGGCGGCTGTGTCCCTGCCGTCCCTTCCCTGGCCGCGCCGCCCGTAGGAGCAGGGGAGGTAGGAGGAGCAGGGGAGGAGGGAGAGAAGGGAAGCGGAGAAGAGGAGGAAGAAGGGAGAAGGGAGGAGGAAGAAGGAAGAAGGAAGAAGGAAGAAGGGAGGGAGGAGAGGAGAAGGGAGGAGGAAGAAGGAGAAGGGAGGTGGAGAGGAGAAGGGAAGAGGAGCCCCGGCCGCTGTCCACGCCTCGTTAACGGCGGTGCCGTGCCCTCGGTGCCCCGCTCCTGACTCCGCCCACCGTCGACGAGCACACTAGGTTCGCCCTTCCCTTTCTATTCAAATCGTGCAATGGATGTCGGCCATCGAGCCCTTGTTAGTAGTAATAGTTGTTGTATGTGGTTTTCGGCCATCGAGCCGTTGTTTGTGGATGTTGGCCTTCGTGCCGATCTTTTTTGTAGGTTTTTGAAACCTCCCCGTGCAGGGGAGGTTCTGCCAAAATTTTCAATTGTCACTAATGTATTGCCTTTTTATGCAGGAGGAGGCCCCGGCGGAGGGACCTCGGTGACCCCGATTGTCTTTGCCAGCGTTGCGGGTCTGCCTGCACCGCGTCGCGGCGCCACTGCACCGACTCGCCATAGCCCCGCTAGCCTAACCTCACCGGCACCCTAGGTATAACCCCTCTATCCATATCATGGTCTTAGGTCGCTGATCCTAGTTAGGCGTCTCCCGTTCGAAAGAGATATGGTTGGAGTTATGCAGGTCTTTGTATATCTGCGAGCGTTTCTGTTTTGGATTGTCCATGTTTTTTGGACAGCCCGCGGATGCGTAGATGGGTTAGTTTCCATGGTCCGCTCCGGTCTGAGATGGTGTTTTGGCATCACCCCCTGTTGTTTTTCGGATACACACTCTCCCTTGTAGGACGTGTATCGGGAGAACAACGGGGAGGTGCTGCCAAAATTCCGTCTCGGATAGGAGCGGAGCATGGAAACTAACCTCATCTACCGATCCGCGGGTGAGATTAGGACCTATCCTCACCTATTAGAGAGTAGGGACACCGCGTAGATGCAATTGATGGTGACTCATATGTGCTGATACGTCTGTTAAAGGATGGAGGACCATGAGTGGATGTACACGCTCCAGAGAGACGAGCACGATTATGACTTGCTATTTATAGTCAAGGTCAAAGAATTCATACAACATGCATTTGGCGAGAGTGCTAGAGGCCGTTCTCTAGTAGTTTGTCCGTGCAGCGGTTGTGACAATAGAAGAAGGAAAGATAGGTTAACCATGGGTAAATATATTGTGAAGTTTGGATTTACTCCGGGCTACCACCGGTGGATCCACCATGGTGAAGCTGATCGTATCAGGGAGGAGGTGGTGAGACCACAGCTCGAGACTTTCGATGATGATGCCGAGGTAGCAGACATGCTGGATGACACGCACCAAGCTCAGTTCGCTGAAGGACGTGATGAGGAGATGGAGGCTACCACAGATGCCTTCTACCTGATGTTGGACTCGGCATAGAGACCCCTTCATGATCATGCTAATGTTTCTCAGCTAGATGCCATTAGTCGCGTAATGGGGTTGAAGGCCGAGTTAAACCTAAGTCGAGAAGGCTTCGACAAGATGGTGGCCGTGTGGAGCGATATGCTACCGAAGACGCACATTATGCTGAAGAACTTGTATGAGTCAGAGAAGCTCCTTCTTGCACTTAAGATGCCGTATGACAAGATACATGTGTGTTCGAAGGGGTGCATCCTATTTAGGAAAGAACACGCGGATGCAAAGTACTGCCCAAAGTGTAAATCCTCCAGGTACATGGAGGTAGACTTAGGCGATGGCTAGAAGAGGCAGCTTAAGATCCCCATGAGAGTCCTACGACACCTTCCATTCCTATCGAGGCTCCAATGGTTATTCATGATCGAGGAATCCGCGAAACAGATGACATGGCACAAAAACGGCACACGGTACAATCCTGAGAAGATGGTACATCCATCCGATGCTGATGCATGGAAGTACTTCAATTTGCGGCATCTTCTCAAAGCAGAGGAGGCTCGTAATGTACGTGTCGCGCTGACAATAGATGGGTTCAATCCATATGGCATGATGGCTGCACCATACACATGTTGGCTCATGTTTGTCATCCCCCTGAATCTCCCCCCCCCCCCCCGTCGTCTCCTTTCAACAGCATACCATGTTCCTATCATTGATAATCCCTGGACACCCGGGGAGTAATATGGGTGTCTTCATGGAGCCTATGATAGATGAGTTGATCGATGCTTGGGTCAAAGGGGTGTGGACATACGACCGAGCTACGAAGACTAGCTTCAAAATGCACGTCTGGTACCACTACTCCATGCACGACTTCCTGGCGTACGGGTTAATGTGCGCCTGGTGTGTTCAGGGGAAGTTCCCATGCCCAATATGCAAGGAAGCTGTGAGGTTCATATGGTTGAAGAAGGGTGGAAAGTATTTGTCGTTTGACAAACATCATCAATTCCTCCCTCTTGATCATCCATTCAGAGAAGACGTCAAGAGCTTTACGAAAGGTGTCAAAGTGATGGACCCTAGACCACACTTGAGGACTAGGGCGAAGGTTCGTGCTCAGATAGATGCTCTCGTGCCCAATGAAGATGGTGATTTCGTGGGATATGGTGAGCAACATATGTGGACTCATAAGTCCGGCTTGACGAGGCTCCCCTATTTCGATGACCTCCTACTGCCCCATAATATTGATGTCATGCACACTAAAAAGAATATCGCCGAGGCACTTTGGGCAACGCTCATGGACACTAACAAGTCTAAGGACAACCCTAAGGCTAGAGTGGACCTAGCGACGTTGTGCAATAGGCCAAACCTAGAGATGCGGCCTCCTACAACAGGAAAGCAGTGGAGAAGGCCTAGGCCCCCCTATGTCTTGAAAAATTGATCAAAGAAGGGAAGTACTTTGATGGATCAAGAATTTAATGTACCCTAATGGGTATGCAACGAATCTGAGCAGGGAGTGAACTTAGAGACTCTGCGAGTCAACAGGATGAAGAGTCATGACTACCACATATGGATTGAGCGGATACTTCCGTCGATGGTTCGAGGCTATGTCCCTGAGCATGTCTAGCTAGTGCTGCCAAAGTTGAGCTACTTCTTTTGCTAGCTTTGTGCCAAGGAGCTATCTTCGACCGTCATTAAAGAATTGGAAACTATGGCACCTGAGTTGGTCTATGAGCTTAAGAAGATCTTTCCACCCAGCTTCTTCTTGTTGATGCAGCATCTGATTGTGCACCTCCCGACCGAGGCACGGTTGGGGGGGCTCATATAGGCCCGTTGGTGCTATCCAATCGAGCGATGTCTAAAGACTCTTCACAAGAAATGTACAAATAAAGCCAGAATTGAGGCTTCGATTGCAGAGGCAAGCATTTGGGAGGAGGTTGCAAACTTCACGACATCCTACTACAAGCCGAACCTTCCTAGCAAGCATAATCCACCCCCTCGTTACAATGCTGGTGAAGTTGAATCGACCCTTAGCCTTTTCAAATGCCAACTAGGCAGCGCAAGTGGATCGACCCCCAAGAGATTGGATCTAGAAGAGTGGCATAGAATCATGCTATATGTGTTCACCAACCTTGTCGAGGTTACGCCATTCATTAAGTAAGTTCTCAACGAACTTGTTTCAATACGACGTCACTATTCTATATTGAACCCCATTGATTCTCTTTGGTACAGGGAATTTGTTCGTCAAGACTGGCATCAATCAAGGGATCCTACCCCGCATGAACATGATACCCTTCTTTCAGAGGGTGCGGGAGCTAGGAGGCCTGATTTCATTTCTTGGTTCAAACAAAAGGTCATACGTTCGTTGATATTCCTTAGTAGCTCGTACGTTCCAATAGTATAACGATGTATCATGCTTGAGCTTGCAGGCGTAAACCAATGCGTCCATGAGTGACGAGTTGAGACAGGTTGCAAACGGCTTCAAGTTAAGGGTGAAGTCATATACCGGTTATGACGTGAACGAATATCGCTTCCACATGTCAAGACACGAGCAGACTCGGCCCGGTCGGAAAACCACCAACAGCCAAGTTTTTACGCCAGGCACTAATGGCGTCGAATACTACAGAATAATTGAGGAGATCTATGAACTTGAATATGAGGGCCGGTTACCTCTTACTCCTGTCATATTCAAGTGCCACTGGTTTGATCCTGGACGAACGAGACGGACCCCTCATCTTGGGCTAGTCGAGATTAGGCATGATTCCGTCTATAAAGGAAAAGATGTCTATATTGTGGCTCAACAGGCCGTGCAGGTGTATCATACGCCATACGCGTGCCAAGACAAAGACCATCTTAAGAGTTAGTCTATTATGCACTAGGTATCTTCGCACGGTAAACTACCTATTCCAAACGATGAAGATTATACCTTCGACACAAACACATATGATGGAGAGTTCTATCAAGCAGATGGGCTACAAGGGAGCTTTGAGATAGTCTTACCCGATGTGACGACGGCCATGGAAGTAGACAATGAAATGGTTGATGACGAGGACCCTAGAGATGTAGTGCTAAATCCAAAGGACATTCAAATGCTTGAGCGATTCCACTTAGGCAAAGATAATGAAGAAGACACAGAACCTTCGGATAGTGTTGCCCATTTGGACAATTTTGACAGTGATGATGAGACCTATGACCCCAATCATGAAGATTATTCCTAAACCATGTAATACTATGTTTTTTATTAAATTTTGTTATGTTTATTCATTTTGAACTATTTGACATGTATGTACTAACGCTTGTTGTTCATTCTTTGTACATTGTAGGTGACAGAACAAAGATGGTGGGCAACTATTCACCAAGGCAGGTGCTCTCGGTGTACTAGAGGCTATGCCCTTCTGATGGAGGCGAGGGGACGTCTTCGCCCCCAGCACAGGGAGGGGGAGGGGGGAGGGGGAGGGGGAGGGGCCAGGGTCACCCTAGAAGGGACTCGCCTCCTCCCCCGGCTCTCAACCAGTCGGAGGACCCATCTCCTACCCTGGAGGACCACGTGGTGGCCACAGGCACGACCACAGACACTCCGTCGGGGGATGAGGGGACTCAGGAGACGAAGGACAGTTCTACTCAGTCGGCTCCCTACCTGCGAGGTCCCACAAGCCTTCCTCCGGTTCTGCTTCCTGACCGACGCCCACTGGTTCATCCTGTGGGAAGAAGGTAAGTAACTATAGATGTTATCACTAGTACTTCATATGATACGTTAAAAATCAAAAGAGAAACTGATAATTTTTCTTAATCACTTATGCAGGGGCTGGCTAGTTCTATCGGGTGCTCTTGACCCCCCACGCACCCCCGCTACCGTCCTGGGATGTCTGTGCAGGAAACACTTCCTCGGCCTTGTGGACTTGAAAGAGGGGAGCTGGGAGCCGACCTGGTCGTGGGACAGGTACAAGCTCGGCTCGGATGACGAGCAGGACAACAAGTAGGAGCGGGTTTTGGCGGACTTTTGGGTGTCTCGCAACATAGCTCAATACATCTCCTCCATTAGTTAAGTCTTTTATTGAAATAATGAACGGATACACAGTGTTTGTATGCAGAGGTACTTCAAGGCTGAAGAAGGTCGAGAGACCCTGGCGGATCAAACGACACACAGAGCCTGTAAGAAGTACGTTGGCGACATGATTCACGAGGTGTGACTCCAGTCCCACGTCGACTACTACAGGTCCATCAAGAAAGAGCCCCTCAACAAAACCGGCGCAAGAAAGGTGGCGCTGACCAAGGAGCAGTACCTTCAGGTAGGTGAATAATATTGATTCATTTTGAGATTTAGTAGGTCCAGAATTGATCTTCTTGTATGTCAAACACTTGATGATGTGTAGGTGCCGGCCTCGTGGTGCATGTTGCATAGATCGGCATGGTCGAGGATCGTGGACAGGTACCTTGACCCAGCGTACATCGCAAAGCACGAGCAAGGCAAGCGGAAGCGGGCACTAAGGACCGGTCCAACTCACCACCAAGGCAGTCGCAACCTCCCCGCACTCAAGCGGGCACTTGTACGAGATGTCATTTATCTATTCTAACGCTCAATTTTGCCTGATTTCTAATCATCTTGCCATCTTTCTCGCAGGAGGTGGCACACCCGGACATGTCGGTGTCGGAGTTTGGGGCATGGGCTGTGTCCCACATGGGCCTGGTGAAATCCGGTGTCGTCTTCAACCCGGATGCCACTGCCCAGGCTTACTCTGACCCGAGCGTCCACGCTAAGGTCAGAGACTACGCGGAGGCGGTTAGGGCGCTCCGTGGCTCAGATCACAATCTGAGCACTAAGCCCCTTGAGACAGAGGTGATCGTGAGGCTGGGGCAAGGCAGGAAGCACGGGCGGTTGTGGATTGCAGACGACACCGACTCCTCGAGCTCTGCACCCTCTCTCTCCGACATGAGGGCACGGAGCACGGCCAGAAGCCTTCCCATACGTGCACGGCCTACTCCAACACTATCGCGGGTCGACGAACTTCAGGTAATTCCGGTTTCACTCAGCGTACATTGAACGTTACACACATTGATCAGATTTGCAATACTGAAACATGTGATTGAAACATTGTAGGCTGAGCTGGCAGAGACAAGGGAGACGCAAGCGCACCTGACCGCAGAGCTGGAGGCCGCGAAGAAGCAGATGGCGAACATGTATCAGATCATGCAAACCATCGGGCAAGCATCGGGTGTCCAAGTGCAGTTGCCAGCTCCAGCTCTGGTTCGACACTTCACTCCTGTGAGTATGAAAGTTTAATGCGTTCGTGCCGTTGGGATTGTCGGCCTTCGTGCCGTTGGGATTTTTGACCTTCGTGCCGTTGGGATTGTCGGCCTTCGTGCCGTTGTTTCTTGCAGGTTGGAAACCTCCCCGTGCAGGGGAGGTGCTGCCGAAATTTTCAATTTTGAGTCTAACACATGCAATCCCTTCTCTTTTGTGCAGCCTCCATCGGCGAGTTCAAACAATCCCGCTACCGTGTCACCGGCGGCTGATCGCGTCAACCCTACGCCGCAGTCCCGTCCTTCACCGCAGTCCGAGGGGCCACAACTGCAGTCTCCGTCGCCGTAGTAGGGACGTTGAACTTTGTGATGTTGAACTTTTGTGTATTTGTGATGGATTTTCGATGGATTTATTAAATACGCGTGTGCTTGTGATATATAATGCATGTTGGTGATATAGATGTGATGATTGATGTATATATATATATTGTTTGTTACAATGGAATGTAATTTTTTTTTGCAATTCTCGGGGTCTTTGCTGAGTGCCATGGGAAAGGCACTCGGCGAAAATCTTTGCTGAGTGCCTAAACAGGGGCACTCGGCAAAGTAATTTTTTAAAAAAATGAAAAAACTTTGCCGAGTGCCTGGGCATGGGCACTCGGCAAAGTACTTTTTAAAAAAATAAAAAAAAACTTTGCCGGGTGCCTAGGCTGGGGCACTCGGCAAAGTAATTTTAAAAAAATAAAAAAAAATTTGCCGAGTGCTGGGTCGGGCACTCGGCAAAATAACCGTTAACGGCCGGCGCCGCAACGGCCGAAAATATTTTACCGAGTGCCGCCCCAAGCACTCGGCATTTTATTTTTATTTTGCCGAGTGCCCGGATAAAAAGCACTCGGCAAAGACCTTTTGCCAAAAAAAAATTTTACCGAGCAAAGGGCTTCACCGGTAGTGACTCATACTCCTACACTGGTGACTGGTCCCAGTAACTAACAACTAACCGCATTAGAATTTACTACCACGTGCCCTAGCTGGGACTGGGAGTAACAGGGGTCGCGCGCACGCGTGCATGGACCTGGGCTGTCGGCTCCCCTGCATGGCAGCAGTTCCTCGTGTTCTTCCCATGCATCGATGGATTGAGCCTCTGCACTCGCGCAATAGATCTGGAGCCTGTTGAGATCGATCGATGTCAGTAATTTGGACCGTTCCGAGGCCTTGTTTAGATTGCAAGTTTTTTCCACTCTTTCTTTATCACATCAAATATTTGGACACATGCATAGAGTATTAAATGTAGATAAAAAAATAACTAATTACACAGTTTGATTGTAAATTACGAGACGAATCTTTTGAGCCTAGTTAGGCCATGATTGGACAATAATTGTCAAATACAAACGAAAGTGCTACAGTGTCAAATATTGATTCCTAACCTCAATCTAAACGAGGCCCGAGTTATGGACGCCGGCGGTCGCCCCAGTAACGAGGATAGATCTGGTGCAAGTGTGGGCCCGAGTTATGGACGCCGGCGGTCGCCCCAGTAACGAGGACAGATCTGGTGCAAGTGTCCCGCGCATTTTGCCCTGACACTGACCGCCGTCTCCTCGCCTCGCCTGGTCCACTCCGCTGCCGACGTCGCCTCCAAGCAAGCTTGCCAGAGTCACCCCCATCCATACCTTTTCTAGTATATTTTTTTTTCAGAATTGCTAACTCTCAACTAAGTGATTTAGGTCCATCCCTCAACCGAATTCTGCGTTGTTGGATCTTACACGTGTCGGCATCTGCTCGGGCTCCTTCGCCGCTCCTCTGCCACCGCCCCAAGGCCGCTCCTCTGCTCGGGCGGGCGCACGCTCCTTTGTCGCTCCTTTGCTGCTGCCCCAGGCTGCCGCCGTCACCTCGACGCGGACGTCCCCGGCGGGTAGGCCGCCGCCGCTGCCCCGGTGCGGACACGGGTGGAGCGTCCCCGGGTGCGGGCGCCGCCATCCTCTGCTTTCTGTCCCTTTTCTTCTGCTGAAAGACGAGATGTGCTCTCGGGTGTCTCTTCCTCTTTGCTCTCTCTCTCCGTTCTTCTATTTGTAAATTTGTATATTTATGAACAATTTGACGATATTTGTGAATAATTTGACATTTTTCTCTGGTATCTAGAATCCATAGAAAAAATTATTTTTTTTGAAAATTTGGCTTATATTTGTCTAAGATCTTATGTTATCCTCAAATTACGTCACTTTGTCCTATATATTACACTGAAGAAATTAGTGTAAATATAGTAATAGAAGAGTGTAAATATAGCTAGATGATAGTGTAAGTACATAGAAAAAATCAGTTAACAGAGCCAAATCAACTGAATGTCACCTAGACAAATCTTTTTTCCCCTCTGAAATGGCACGAGAACCACCCGTTCAGAGGTAAGATTAGCTGATTTGATGAGGCCACCATTGAAGGAAAGCAAATCTACAAGCACAAGCTAGTAGTACTAGCTTTATCACGCACCAACTTGCATGCAACCCAGATTGGCGGTTGCCCTGCGTCAGTCCCAGCAGGTTGCGGCTAAACAAGCGTGGACAGTGAAGCAGATGATTCTACTACTCCTCCTACATCCCAGTAGCGCTGCCTGCGCTGGTGTAGCCAAGCAAGCCCTCGTTTAATTGCCGGATTCGACAGTGGCAAAGTTACTGTGCCAGCACTGCAGCGCACTGTAGTATTTCATTTGTATTTGGTAATAATTGTCTAATCGTTGACTAATTAGGCTCAAAACGTTCGTCTCGCAAAGTACAACTAAACTGTGCAATTAGTTTTTGATTTCGTCAACATTTAGTATTCCATGTATATACCGCAAGTTTGATGTGACGGGGAATCTTCTTTTTACATAGTGCCAAAATTTGCATTTTAGTGTAACTAAACACCCTCCCTCCAAGCAAGCATCGGATTCCTTCAGAAAACGGCAAGCAGCGTTTGTCGGTCATAGGATGACGCCATACGTACGTACGTACAAGCGAGAGAGCGATCCGGCACGGGAGGGAGAGAGGATAGGTCCGGAAAAGAACAAACCGCCGGAACAACTGCCAGGACCCGTCCATGCGCTCCGCTTTCACCCGCCCACGCCGATCTGTTGTGCCGCTTTCACTGTGCCTGTGGCCCTGTGCGCCACTGTCACTGTCCTTGCCTGACCACGACACCCGCGTCCGTTGCGTTCGCACCGACCCCCGTCCCGTTGCATGGCGGGCGACTGCTCAGTCACAGGACGGTGCATGGGGATTGGGGACCGACCGTCTGCGCCGGGAAGGGGAGGGAGAGGGATGGTTGGATGATGATGCCGAGCGCGTGTTGTCCATCCAAATTCCAAAAAAAAAAAAAAATGCTACAGTACCCATCGCATCGAATCTTGCGATACGTGCATAGAGCATTAAATGTAGACGAAAAAAAATTAATTGCACAGTTTGGTTGAAAATTGCGAGACGAACGTTTTGAGCCTAATTAATCCATGATTGAACACTAATTACCAAATAAAAACGAAAGTGCTACAGTAGCTCAACATCCAAACTTCGCGCAACTAAACAGGCGCCGAGTGCCAAAACAGAAGGTTCTTGTGCTGCCAACAAAGGTGCTGCCCAGGCTGGGGTTTTCATTGATGTTTGCTCTGTAACATCTCAGCTGCCCAGCTCTGACCTGATTGTGCTTGTGCCCCCCCCCCCCCCCCCCCCCCCTACTGCTGTTTTCTCTGGCACCGGTGTAATTGTGTTGGCTATAGAGATTACGGTACTACTTACTGGAGTACTACTGCCAAACGAACAGTCTCTTTAGTTACTAGTACAGCAGAGATGTTCAACTTGCAGGGTTTTTTTTATCCAACTAAGGCCCCGTTTAGATGTAAGCCAAAAACCAAAAAAATTTAAGATTTTCCATCACATCAAATCTTACAGTACATGCATGGAGTACTAAATGTAGACGAAAAAAAACTAATTACACAGTTAGCCGAGAAATCGTGAGACGAATCTTTTAAGCCTAAATAGTTCATAATTGGAGAATTTTTGCCAAATAAAACGAAAGTACTACAGTAACCGAACGCCAAAAATTTTCGGAACTAAACGGGGCCTAAGTAACACAGCTCCTTTGCTCTACAGGCATAGTCAATGGTTCTATAGCAGTGCTACTTCTGAGATTCCTGAAGCAGGAAGCACGATCCGATATATGCTTTTCAGGTCTGGTATGTTTCTTGGGTGCAGCGTACTTCTGTCATCTCATCTGGAAATGGATAGCACCATTGCCCATGTTCCCTGGGAGCCGATCTCTGCTGTTCCTTACTCCAAGCGTCAGTCTTTTTACTGTGTATTAGTACGGACTAATACTCTAGTAGTAGTAGTAGTTGCAGCAGGCAAGTAATATAGGTTATTGCTTATATTATATCATTCAGGGATGGACTTTTTGTCTGAGGGACATCCAGAAAGTTTGGTTTTGTGTTGCACACACCGCACTAATAATTTTTTACTGTTGGACATTATGAAGACGGAGTTTTAGTGTATCACACACCGCATCAAATCTATACAATAGTATAATAAGCGTGCAATCCAAAAACTCCGTCTCCTCTCAAAGAACACTGTTACCGGCACCGTCAACGCGCGATGCGTTTTCCCTGCTGAACAGTAACGGGTTTTCGTAAACAGTAACCGGGTTTTGGAACAGTAACGGGTTGCTATGAACAATACTTGCCCGTTAAGGAACAGTACCATCCTGTTTTTTCCTTTTTTTTTTTTGACACGATACAAATATTTTTTCCCCACTATTACCCGCGCAAAGCGCGGGGTTCCCTGCTAGTAAAAAAAGATTGTGCAGCCTGGGAGGAGAGTGAGGCCTGGGTAAACAGGCCATTATGCCCTTGCAACTAGAATCAAGCCATTTCTCACACAGCACGCATATGCAGACTAATAAATTGTCAGCTTACATTAACAAGTCGCTGGCATAATTAAACTATATTTGGATACTGCGTTTGTTCGCGCACAAAATATTGGTTTGGGCTTACAGAAATTCTTCCATGGGTGACGAGCATGTCACACAGCAACCTAATTAGCATAACAGGGACCAGCAACTTAACATGTTGCAAATTTACATTGATTTGACATGTCAAAAGCCTTCCTCCGAATTACTAGCACACACATCAGACACCAGGGCTGCATGAGTTGCCCCAGCGCCACTGTACCAAGCACCTCGGCTTCCTCCATTGCTAGTTTTCTTGCTCGGCTGTTAAGAAAAAAAAGTAAAGATAAACAAAAATGTTGATTCAAATATCAACTTGGTCATATATATCAGTTCAAAGAAAATTGTGTACCTCCTAGTCAATGCTCCAGGTCTGTTGTCAAGGTACAGTGGGCTTGATGGTCCTAGCTGAATTTTGAGTGGTGTACTAATTGTGTTGGCTGGTACTCCGTGACTTGTGACTTGGTCTCTTGCAATTTTCTTAGCTTGGCTGTGTGAGCAAGTAAGAACAAAAAAAAAATTAGTTGAGACATCAAGTGAAGTCTGATAGTGATTAGGGTTAGTTCAAAGCATTTTACCTCCTAGTTAGTGCTCCAGGACTATAGTTAAGGTCCAATGGGCTTGATGGTGCTTGTTGCAGCCTAAGTGGAGTACTCAGGCTGGTTGGTACTACTTCTGTTATGACTTCCTTATTTTTCTTGGCTCTCTTTTTTATAAGTTTTGGTGTACTTGAGCTGGCTGCTCCACCTGTTACTGTTATGACTTCCTTCAACTTTTTGGTTCTCTTTCTCTTAGGTTTTGATGTTTGTTGGTATAAATTAATGCACATAGAATAATCTGCAAGCGTACAGATATTATGCCGTTGTAGCACTTCACCAAGAGTAAACCGGTTTTATATCGAACCCAAAGGAACGGAGATGAAAGTAAGTAATTCTAACTTAACCCAACTTCACAATCAAGGCTACATAATAGGAGCGTAGAGGAGACTGCTAAGGTCTTCTAGTTCTAACTTCGGTAAGCTTTGTCTTCTATTATTCAATTCTGGTGATATTACTAGAGAAAACACAAGCAGAGTATGCTTCCTTTAGTAACAAAGTCCTGCTAGGCCTACTAACGGGAGATGGACTATAGAGGATTCAACGAGGCTATAAGAGTCACCCTCGCGAGCTACCACCGATCCGGAAAATAGGGTACATCCACAAGTAACTAAGTCTAAGCACCACATTTACACTACGAATACTACTTTAACCCAGGAGCTACAAGGATTAAAGTACTCAAAAGAGAGTCGCAAACCTGAAGAATAATATGAACAAGATGCTTACTTAAATTAGAAGTCTATTACCAGAGAAATCTCAGAAGCAAGCTCAAGAAGAACATGATTCTGCAAGGGTACAAGTCGTAGAGAGAGCACCAACAGGCCGGGACTCCTCTAAAACTCTTCCCTCTCACTCTATCTCTCTATCTCTAATACAAGACTAGATCCTATCGAGGACTAATCTTCTGTTGATTGCTAGCCCTGATCCTGGTGGACATATGAATTAGGGTTTCTGGCTTCTCAGCTCTCAGGATCAAATGAGGCATCTGCCCTGGGGGTACAGGCAGATATATATAGGCCGGAGCGTCAATCTTGAACCTTTGGATCAAACCAACTTGAATAAGTGGCTGAGATGCATCCTAGAAGGCGGTGGAGAACCAACATAACAAAGAGGATGATAGGTGGGGCCCATAGGGCCCGGGGGCCTCTAGGTGCGGTCGGTCGGCCCCACATGTCAGTGGGTCGAGCCCCGCATTGGTGGAGAGCCTCCTAGAGTCTTCTGGAACCTTCCCACGTTGATCCCGCGGTGGAATTCCATGATTTTCTTTGACGAATAGGTCCCCCTTGACGGTTTTCTGATTAAATCCTGCTGGAAACATAGATTCATCAAAACTCATGGAATTTATCAGTTTAAACCCTTAAGTCTATGTTGGTGATCTATTTTAGTCATTTATGCAAGGTATATTGACGGTTTGTGATGAATGTTAACTACCATCAACAGTGGTGCTGGGGAAGGAGCGTCAGAGTCATACACAGTCTCATTACATGTTTTTTGTATGTGTCCAAACTGATCACATCTTTTGCATTTCTTCCTTTTTTTGCTTCCTCCTTCCTTAGCTGCTCTGATCCTCCTTGACCTTGGTCTACCTGCTGCCCTATTGAGTGCTGGAGGCCATATTCCTAAGTCCACTTGTGGCCATTCTGTCTTATCTGGCATAGTGAAAGCTCTAGTTTGGTTTTGGTGAATTGATGAAACCCTAAGTGCTAACCTAGTTTATCAAGTGATCATGAGATAGGTAGCACACTCCAAGTGGTGAAGCAAATGAAGATCATGACATGATGATGGTGATGCCATGGTGATGATCAAGTGCTTGGACTTGAAAAGAAGAAAGAGAAAAACAAAAGGCTCAAGGCAAATGTATAAATGATAGGAGCCATTTTGTTTTGGTGATCGAGACACTTAGTGAGTGTGATCACATTTAGGATCAATAGCCGTACTATTAAGAGGAGTGAAACTCGTATCGAAATACGGTTATCAAAGTGCCACTAGATACTCTAACTCATTGCATATGCATTTAGGATCTAGTGGAATGCTAACATCCTTGAAAATGTTTGTGAAAATATGCTAACACATGTGCATAAGGTGATACACTTGGTGGTTGGCACATTTGAGCAAGGGTGGAGAAGATAGAGTTGAAAGGGAGTTAGACACGCCGGTCACACAGTGATCGGACGCTGATCTCGGTTGGACCGGCCCGTCTGGTTAGTGGCAGCTGAAGATGCGCAGCGTCGGTCTTCAATCGGACGCTGGTGTTGATGTGACCAGACGCTGGCTGGGTGCGTCTGGTCGCACCTGTGTGGCACGTGCAGAAGTGATGTTGTGTGATCGGACGTTGGGTGAGTCCGATCGAGCAAGAGCGGACGCGTCCGATCGTGATTTTTCATTTCTGGTACCTTACTGGAAATGACCGGACGCTGGTGCTGGAGCGTCCGGTCAGTTTGAGCAGCGCATCCGGTCAACACTTGACCATTGAGAGCGGGTGAACAGTGATTGAAGCTGATGACGCGTGGCAAGTATCAGGTGACTGGACGTTGAGGTCCTGTGTCCGGTCGATCTGACAAGAGCATCCGGTCACCCCATGTTGTGCCTAGTGAAGGGGTACAATGACACTATTTTGTGGGGGTTTGTATTTAAGCCCCATGGCTGGCTCAAGCTCACTCTCTTTGCCATTTGCATTGACATAACAACCTTGTGAGCTTAGCCAAAGCCCTCTCACTCATCTCCATCATTGATTCATCATCTTTGTGAGATTGGGAGAGAATCCAAGTGCATTACTTGAGTGATTGCATCTAGAGTTAGTTGGTATTTGTGTTTTGCCACGGGATTCACTTATTACTCTTGGTGGTTGCTGCCACCTAGATGGCTTAAAGCAGTGAGGATCGTTGAGCGGAGGTTGGTGATTGTCTCCGGCTCTTGTCACACTTGCTTGATGTGGAGAAGTCAGCTCTTGTCCACAGATGCTTGTGATTCTCCTCAATCCATCTCATTGCTTTTGGTGATGCTTTCTTCATGATATTGTAGTTCTAGTCAAACACCTCCCTCCTATAAGCTCTTAATGCAGACCAAAGGTGTATCTCAAACACCTCTCCATGAAATATCTTCTTAAAGTTCTTAAACAGATGTCTCATGCATTCCTTATGCTCTACTCCATTGGTGAAGATTTTGGTCACCACTGAGTCAATTCCTTTCCTAGCATCAGTTGAGATGACAAGTCCAGGCGAGGATCCAATTGCCATTTTCTAGCTTTCTCATGAACCATCCCCAACTTTCCTTGCTCTCTAACCCAAAGACTTCATATGCCATAGGGAACATCCAGTTGTGTCCATCAATGGCTATAGTGGAAGCTAGCTGCCCCTTCCACCTTCCAGTAAGAGCAGTGGAATCAATGCCCAAGTATGGTCTTCTTCCATTTTTGAAGCCATCTATACATGGTTTTAAAACAACAAACATTTTGCTAAATCTGATCTTAGATCCAACCTTTTCATAATCTATCTCTACTATGCTTCTAGGAGACTTTCTCTCTACTTCAGACTTGAATGCAAAAGCATATTTAAAGTTGTCCTCCCACTTGCCCAAAATCTCATCAAGAGCTAACTGCCTCCCATTGTAGACAACCCAATATGATAACTTGACCAAGACTTCTCTTCCAACTTTTTCAGCAAAGCAGATGCACCAATTGTAGGGTCATCCCTTAGCCATTGAGCCACCCTATCCCTAACCCAAAATTGATTAGCCATGCAATTTCTTTCTTGTTTACTTGTGCTTTTACAGTAGTGCTTGTTAGGTATCTTCTTAATCTGCAAAAGTATTTAAAACTAAAGTATATGACTAAAAAGTAAGGATCAGAATACAACTGCTTGACTAAATAATAAGAAGATAAATTAATTACCATCCATGTTCTTCCATCCTACAACTGTGATGCATGTATCCTCCACTTGCACTTCTTGGCTTTGTAGAAACCTCTATATCTTGTGGCTTCACTATAAGGAGCTGCAATTTCAATCTCATTCAAAATAGCATATTGCCTAATAGCCCTTTTGAAGGTCTGTCCATCCTCAAATGTCACACCAACTGCAATCTTTAGATTTTCTAAGTCAACATGGTCAAGAATCTCACAACCTGCCTCATCATCAACAACACAATCATCATTGTCTTCTTCATCGGTGTCAGGAATGTAATCATGGTCATTTTCAGCATCAGAAATCAAGTTAGCATGAAAGACATTCTCATCATCTATGCCCACATACTCTATTTTGGCATGTTCACCCCAAGGATCATCTTCTACAACTTCACCCAAAGGATCATCATTTGCAGAACTTTCCTCAATGTTAGCAGTAGGCTTAGCAGAAGTTGGTCTAGCTTTAGCAACAGGCTCAGAAGGATGAGCATCTTTTGTAGCCCCATGTATAATAGGACCTGCCACAACAGTGCATGCGCTCTACTGTGTGGATTATGCATGTGAATCTGCTACAACACAAGAAACTACACTAGTACATGGCTGGTTAATGTGGCAGAACCGCCTAATCTAATGCCTCCCAGGAGTGCTCGTCTTCCATTAGACACTAAGCACCCAAAGGAGAACACTATATTACTTGGTTTCGTCGGGCACACCCCAGGGGAGAACCAAAAAATCTACATTTTTTCATCAGGATCACAAATAAGAGAATAAAGCTTACATCATTCTTAACCATTTCTTACATCACTTTTAATACAACATCAGAGTATAACATTTATTATTATAATAGTGGAATGTAATCATATTATCAGAGTTATGAACAATTTAATGTAACAACAGAATATAAACATGTGATCAGAATTACAGCAGAAATAATTATCTACTCATGGCATGATGAAGCATTGATATGTAAACTATGACAACAGTTTATAAAATTTTTATTTATAAAAACATTTGGTGAGAGTTATAAATAAAGGAAATCCTCTTTGAGCCCACCAGGAGGAATCCACACACATGGGTTAGCTCTAGCATCCACCTGTTACCTGCAATAGGGGAAATAAAACCCTGAGTACTCAATTGTACTCAGCACGACTTACCTAACAGGAGGAAAAAAAGACTCCAAGGATATGCAAGGCTATCTGGCTTGTGGGTTTATTGCATCTGCAGGAAGCATTACTAAATGTGCGTCCTTATATTTGATTTTTATTAGCAGTGCATTAGTTCATTAACTAACCATTCTATGTAAGCACCTATACTACTTTTAAGCAGGTGGTAAGCAATCGGATTTCCTTTTTCCATCCTTCATCTTTCAGTTCTTACTACGATGCTAGAGTTAAGACAAGTCGTACCGGATCGCTTGGCGATTTGTGAATCAATGCCCCTAGTTGGGTACCCCCAAAATACACACCCCACTTGTATCCAAGGCACAAGCAGGACCAACCCATCACCCTCCTGTCCTAGGTGTCTAGGTCCCCATCCAAACTAGGACTCCAAGCCCCCACCCCTGAGTCTCGGATTAAGTGCGGTACAAGGACCTCCTAACCCAAAAATCACCCTGGCAGTCGGTCTAGAAAGAGCTGAATCCATGACAAGAGAGCAATAAGTCTTCCAAGTGCTCATACCCAAGTATGTGCTCGAGATAATAAGTCTATGACTTACCTAGAGTCTTATCCAATAGCCGGTCCTTAACCAACACAGACAGGGAAAGCAGTGTAACCAAGCCATGCCCCGCGTCCGCGGCGACACAACCTCTTACACCCACCAATACCCAAACCATATCCTTGCCTGGTCACTATTTTTCCTTTCCACCATTTATATTTTTCAAGTGATAACAATACAGTAATATATTTCTGATCTCTCGTGAGTGACAGACAATCACTCGACTTCTACCGAAGTCCTGTAGCATAACAATCTACATGATCCTATCATACAAGTAAGACTCATAAGATATATATATATATATATATATATATATATATATATATATATATATATATATATATATATATATATATATATATATATATATATATGCAAGTGGGTTTCATTCAACTCCTTAAAACTTAATGCACAATTATAATTTAAAGTGCAACAAAAATAGGGGTTATGCACCGGGGCTTACCTAGGTAAAATATAATCAAAAGTTAGCTTTTCATCATGATGACACGATCTCCAAAAGCACCATTTCTCCAACAACTCCCGATGACTCCTCAATCCATCGACGTTCCTATTATGATATGCAATGTGATGCAATGTAAAGACATAATTATTCGACTGCAACCGTGACTCGTAAAATACGATTTACGCCTCTCACATTAATGAGCTAGTTCTAACGACGACCGTACTTAAGCTACATATCCATGTTATCAAATAAGACGTTATTTTCCAATAATTATTTTAGTTATATAAACCAAGGTTGTTTCTTTATTTTGTTCTATCGATTTAATCATTATTTGAAATAGAGCATCATCATCTTCCTAGCAAACTAATTATTATTGAGCTACAAAAATTACAGTGAGTAGCTAATAACATTAGTAATTTACTGTAAAATTTTTAGAGTTAATACTATCACCGATTTATCACGGAAATTCCTACAAGTTCACCGTTTAACACTATTAAGCATGTTAAAATAATTAGAGAAATTCTAAAAACATATCGGACCTATGCGAACAAAATAACCTATCAGGTAGATCACGATTTTAGAAACTTAACAAAACTGGTTTCACAATTTTTGGACAACTATACAAATTTATATTGATTGTACAAGTTTATTTCTGAAACTAAATTAACAACTGCTTAGAAAACTGAAAGGGCCAGCGGCCACCTATTCGGCCCAGCGGTAAAACTGTGCACATGCGGCCCAGGCGCGGCGGCACAGGCCTGCCCAAGCGTGCGGGCGTGAACGGCCCAGCAACATGGGAGCATGTCGGCCCAGGCGGACGACGACGATCATTGTGGGATCGTGGTCTGTCGTGGGGACACGGCGTGGGACCCGGCGCACCTGCGCGTGCGACGACCGATGACAGGAGCAGCCACAGAGCCAATAGGAGGTCACCTGGAGCAACAGGTTCCACATGGGGCCGAAGGGGCATGACAAGGAAGGCAAGGTCGGGGGTGACAGAGGCTCGAGCATGGGGATGCGTGGCCACGATCGGCTTGCCTGGCCATGGCACAGGGCTAGGTGGAGGAGGCACCGAGGAGAGGCGGCACCATGGGCAGAGCAGCAGGGGAGGTTGGCGCTGGCAGATGCAGCCATGGCGGGGGCACTATGGCTCGGGCACGCCGAGGAGCACACGCACGGGAGAGGCTACGCCATGGAGCAGAGTGGCGAGTCCAGCGCTGGAGGTGGAGCGGTGAAGCAGCACGGGCACGGTAGCCAGCGAGGCCAGCTAGGAGGGAGAGCGAGGGAGGTGGCGTGCCGGACTCGACCAAGAAGATGGCTGGCCACAGTGGTGGCTTGAGGGCGCGCGACGTGGAAAGAAAGAGAGGGGCGCCGGTGCTACGGGTTGGGCGGTCGACTGAGCAATTTGGATGGAGAGCAGTGCCGAGTAGCGGCTTGGCTTCCTCAAGAAGTAGGGGTAGGATGCAGCAGCAACAGCTTAGGGTGGCCGGGGAGTAGACCAAGGCAACTGGGACGCTATCAAATCGGGTGCTTGGCTCGATAGAGAGGTAGTCCAGACAAGCGAGGATAGACTGAGACAAGCTGCAGCAAGCAAAGACAAGCTGAGCTAGGCAAGGCAAGTAAGGTCAAAGAGCAGAGAGCACAACAAGGGCATTGATGGTGCTGCAGTGTGATGTGACAAGTTGGGTGGCAGCGGCGTGCTAGCACGCGCTCAGGAAAATGAGAGGACACAATGTGGGTAGGGCAGAACCACGTGCTCAATTACAGACATCCCTGCGTGATGAACTTGTTCAGGATGGGACTCTGCTGCAATAACAAAGGCTCTTCTCCACAAACCACGGCGATCGCAAGGACAAAGTAGGACAGGTGCTAACCGGCTAAGGCAAGGCATGTGAACACATGAGACGATCGTCAGGCAAACATGGCAAGACCAGTAGAGGGAGGGAAAGCAAGCAGCCGGCAAGGCTAGCAAGCTCAGTCCTATCTCATAACGCGCGCGTCGTACCGGCGAGGTAGATGAGCCGAGTGGCCAGCGGTACTCTCATCAATTCGTGCTTTCATACTAATCACGTTGAATTTATGAGGCGGCCATACGGACAGCTATCGTGGGTACGTTACCAATTATCATAGGGACTGAAATGAGTCTACGTAAAAATATACCACTAGACCAAGACTTTTCAACAAAGTTCGAATTTAAATTAGACTCAAAAGCTATATACATATATCGTTCTATTTATCAATAGATTTTATTTTATTTGTAAAAGTCACTTTCCATGCTTAATCTAATAAAATAAACCATTCGCTATCTATCGGCTAGGATTGTTGTCCAACATTCCTAAATATCTTTACGCATTGAGCAATTTTACTTGAGCGTTGATTTGAGTCCACAAATACTGAGTCATCCGATTCACTCATCGCACCGAGTACGTTTTAAATAAAAAATCCGAGAAACTCATTTTGGAAATTTTTACTTAGGCCTAAATCGCGGTGGTAAACAAGCTCGTAACACTAGGGGTGTTACAACCAACCCCCCTTAAAAAGAATCTCGTCCTGGGATTCCAAGCAAGGATTAGAAAAGGGGGAAAACACGATTACATTTCGTAGATCAGGGATTACATGAAAGATTACACGACTTCAGATACTAAACCACACGAGGATCTAGAGATACATGGTTAAGAGCAACCTAATACAACCGTAACTTATTCCAGAAGTTGAGATAGACGAGGACAATGGAGAAACAACAATATAATAATTATCCAGAACATGGTGTATAACCAATAGATCCAAAAATAGTCGACTGAGCAATCAAACATCGTGAACCCTAAGATCGAACTAACCAAAGGGAACTTGAACTTCTTCGACAAAACCAGATCCTTCTTCTTCTCATATTACACCATCACCTTCGACTGACGAATCTAGTTCCATGAGTGATGACTGTAGCTCGTAGCTCTGCTCCAAATGCGAGGGAATGGGATGAAGAAGAAGAAAAGTAAGGACCAAGGGTATTTTATAGTGGCGAACAGAGATGGGGCGCAACACACCAAAAATGGATGCGGCAGGGATGGGATACACAGATGGTTCATGCGGTGGGGATAAACACGGCCATGGTGCACTCTCTGCACAAGCGAGCAGATGGGAAATAAAGGAGAGGAGATAAGAGGGTGCGCTCGATTAGCGAGGCGTGCGGACGGTCGTGTCCCCAAAAGGAGAACAAAGGGAGAGGAAAGGGGGTCCAATATGAGGGACAAGGCGTGGGGGTCGAGAGCTGACCGGATGCTGGGAAAAAAAGAAAAGCACACAGTGCACAAGGATAGAGAGTGCGACATGAGACTATGGCCACGCGAGAGCAGGGAGCTAAAGGCCTGATACAGACAGTGTTCATAGGGCACATAGCGAAATGACCCAGCATGCGTAGCGCGGTCAACTAAACATAGGGCTTGGGATATGACATCTACTCAGACTTTTACAATCACTCCTGACTATCCACGACTAACTTTTCTTACTACTCTTCTTTCCTTTCCTCGTCCACCATGTGTACCAACCTCTGTATGAACTAAGAGCACAGCATACACACTTCCTCCAAAACCACGTTCTCTTGCTTTCTTTAAGAGAACACTATTTCATCAACCCGTTGTGGATTTCCCATTGGAACACCTGAATATTTTCAAAGAGAATATTTGTAGCAAAAGCGGTATGATGGTGTAACTTGGTAAAGGTACTTGGTTAACAACCTCGATACTAGTGCATGTCGAGTAGTGTCACATGTGACAGTTGTTCCACAGAGAGCCCTCGGTTTCATCGCGACACCATAAGCTTTTAACCAGGCAACTATTACCAACTTACACGCCATGAAGGCGATGGGGTCATAGACCACAAAATAAGGGAGTATTGTAAGGGAAGATTTAAACAACAAGGGTTTCCTTCACAACAAGGGAAAGGAATTCAAATCCAACGATGGATTTGTTTTAAAGAGATTCAAATGTTCTACGGGACATCCACAATTAGTCGATACAGTGTCCAATGTTCTTCAATCATGGCTGATCTGCTGGTATTTGAATGGCAACTTCTCTTGTAACCCCCCTTAATATCATCCTTGAAAACTCTAAGCACGTCTACTAAGACCTAAACATAGATGGACGCAATCACACAGCGAAATAAATAAACTGCATGTTCCAACAATCTTATACGGGTACAACATACAGGCATTCAGTCTCCCATTCATGACACAACATTCACCTTCCCTACGGTGAACGATCTCAACACTATGGACGAAAACAACAGCAAGAGTACAATATCGGAGGACAGCGAAGAACATCACTACTACTATGGGTACAGCGTCCCAAGGCAACTAATCTACTCGGGACCACGCATCTTCCTTCCTGGGCTTGGTGGATTCTTCTACTACCCTGGCTATAGATCTACATCTTCTTGTGGTAATGGCTGAGTGAGAGGAATCAAGGGCTCTACTTCTAACACTTCTGAAGGTGGAGGTGCTGGTGGCACTGCAACACCGGTTCTCCTTTCTTTCTGGCGGGTGGACAGGAATCCCTTCCAAGATCAGGGCATCCTGCCTTTCAGCAACCAGCGTCCTCCGCTTGGCCTTGGTGATAAGATAGGCCTCACGCAGCTGATGGACATATTGATCTTTAGCCTCCTTTAGGGCTTTTGACATGGCAGTCTCCTGACTCTCTGTAGTTGCAGCACTGGCATGTGCTTTGGCAAGTTGCACCTAAAGCATTCAGGTGAAGATCTTGCTTCCTTCGCTCGCCGGAGGTAGATCCTCAGTTCCAAGGCTTGTCGGTCATACTTCTCATCTAGAGCAAGCAGGTATGTGGTCAAGTGCACCATGGTAGGACTATCTTCTTACGTATCTCGCCCTTGCAAGGCCTCCATGTGAGCCCTTCATGCCAGCCGATTCTTGTCCAAAGGTGGAAAGAACCTCATGGGGGTACGGGCAATGGGCTCTTCATAGATCTGGCAAAGGTACCGTAAGGCTTTGCGGGCCACAACATGGTAGGTATCAATGAAGCTAAACCCGGTTGCGATCACATTCCAGACTTTAGTAAGGTCAAGGAACTCTTCACTCTTCCCGACGTAGACGATAACCTCACACCGCTCGGTGCCATGCTCCTCTTACTCACGGCCCTCATACTTGAGACAATCTTTGACTCCGAGCTTTTGCAGGGTGGCATGCATGATTCTAGGAAACCCCTCAACGTTCAGGCAGTAACTACTAACCTAGGCTCCTGCCATTCCTGGTGGTGGTGGTGGTGAGGAAGGCTGAGCGAAAAGCTTGCTCAAAGGAAAAGTTGGACTAGCTAAAGTGCGCTAAGTGGTGGTACCAATGGCTAAGCCAGGCTCTACTTATAAAGGCGGAGCATTCAGTGGTCTTGGCGCAGTCCACCAGGGTTCCTGCGTGGGGCCACTATGAATGAATCAACCAAATTTTCCACGCGTTCGAGGCGAGCGAGGTCCGAGGCCATTACTGACTGGTATGACTACAGGGCAGGGGTACGACAAGAGCGTAGAAAAGGGGTATGGGGAGAACATGGGTCACGATCGGCGTGAACCAAGGGCGAACACAGAGCACGAAGCCACAATGCAGACCTAACTCTAGAACAGAAATGAGATAGTTGTGCACAATATGACACGTGTGACACCTATGGATGACGTATCTGCAAGCAATACGAGCGCTACAATGCTCAAACAGGATATGCATGAATGCATGGCCTATGCGTCCTTTCATTGCTGCCAACATATAGGGCAACCATTCTTAAATTTTTGGCACATCGTTCTCTCCCTGTAGGTAGTTGATACTATCAGACTATGCTCGGGGTTAGTATACCTGTAGAAAAATTGATTAAGTCTATCTAAGTCAGCAGAGTGCCATCTATCCTGGATACCTAACCATAGTAATAGGGCTACTATATAACTTCGCAGTTGAACGCCCTAACTTTTTAAAAAGAATTTGTTGCCAAATTTTATTTAAAAATAGGTTTTCGAAGCTTTATTTCCTCATTTATGCTCTGATATCACCTGTGGTAGAACTGCCTAATCTAATGCCTCACAGGAGTGCTCGTCTTCTATTAGACACTAAGCACCAAAAGGAGAACACTAAATTACTCGGTTCCGTCGGGCACACCCCAGGGGAGAACCTGAAAATCCACATTTTCCCATCAGGATCACAAATGAGAGAATAAAGCTTACATCATTCTTAACCATTTCTTACATCACTTTTAATACAACATCAGAGTATAAAATTTATTATTATAACAACTGAATGTAATCATATTATCAGAGTTATAAACAATTTAATGTAACAGCAATATAAACATGTGATCAGAATTACAGCGGAAATAATTATCTACTCATGGCATGATGAAAACATTGATTTGTAAACTATGACAACAGTTTATAAAACTTTTATTTTTACAAAAAACATTTAGTGAGAGCTATAAATAAAAACTACGATCGCAGCGTAAGGAAATCCTCTCTGAGCCCACCAGAAGGAATCCACACACAAGGGTCAGCTCTAGCATCCACCTGTCACCTGCAACAGGGGAAATAAAACTCTAAGTACTCAATTGTACTCAGCAAGACTTACCCGATAGGAGGAAAGAAAAGACTCCAAGGATATGCAAGGTTATCTGGCTTGTGGGTTTATTGCATCTGCAGGAAGCATTACTAAATGTGTGTCCTTATATTTGATTTTTATTAGCAGTGTATTAGTTCATTAACTAACCATTCTATGTAAGCACATGTACTACTTTCAAGCAGGTTGTAAGCAATTGGATTTCCTTTTTCCATCATTCATCTTTTAGTTCTTACTACGGTGCTAGAGTTAAGATAAGTCGTACTGGATCGCCCGATGATTCACAAATCAATACCCCTAGCTAGGTACCCTAAAAACACACGTCTCACTTGTACCCAAGGCACAAGTAGGCCCAACCCATCACCCTCCTATCCTCGGTGTCTAGGTCCCCGTCCAAACTGGGACTCCAAGCCCCCACCCCTAGGTCTCGGACTCAGTGCGGTGTAAGGACCTCATAACCCAAAAACCACCCTAACAGTCGGTCTGGAAAGAGCCGGATCCACGATAAGAGAGCAACAAGTCTTCCAAGCGCCCATACCCAAGTATGTGCTTGGGATAATAAGTTTGTGACTTGCCTAGAGTCTTATGCAATAGTCGGTCCTTAACCGACACAGACAGAGAAAGCAGTGTAACCAAATCATGCCCTGCGTCCGTGGCGACACAACCTCTTACACCCACCAATACCCAAACCATATCCCTTCCCGGTCATCATTTTTTCTTTCCACCATTTATATTTTCCAAGTGATAATAATACAATTATATATTTCTTATCTCTCGCGAGTGACAGACAATCACTCGACTTCTACCGGAGTCCTATAGCATAGCAATGTACACGATCTTATCATACTAGTAAGACTCATAGGAAGTGGGTTTCATTCAACTCCTTAAAACTTAATGCACAATTGTAATTTAAAGTGCAGCAAAAATAGGGGTCATGTACCGGGGCTTGCCTATGTAAAGTATAATCAGAAGTTAGCTTTCCATCATGGCGACACGATCTCCAAAAGCACCATTCCTCCAGCAACTCCCGATGACTCCGCGATCCATCGACGTTCCTATTATGATATGGAATGCGATGCAATGCAAAGACATAATTAATCGACTGCAACCGTGACTTGTAAAATACGATATACATCTTTCACATTAACGATCTAGTTCTAACGACGACCGTACTTAGGCTACATATCCATGTTGTCGAATAAGACGTTATTTTCCAATAATTATTTTAGTTATATAAACCAAGGTTGTTTCTTTATTTGATTCTATCGATTTAATCATTATTCAAAATAGAGCATCATCATCTACCTAGCAAACTAATTATTATTGAGCTACAAAAATTACAGTGAGTAGCTAATAATATTAGTAGTTTACTGTAAAATTTTTAGAGTTAATACTATCACCGATTTATCATGGAAATTCCTACAAGTTCACCTTTTAACACTATTAAGCATGTTAAAAATTAGAGAAATCCTAAAAACATACCAGACCTATACGAACAAAATACCCTATCAGGTAGATCACAATTTTAGAAACTTAATAAAACTGGTTTCCCAATTTTTGGACAACTATACATATTTATATTGATTGTACAAGTTTATTTTCGAAACTAAATTAACAATTGCTTAGAAAACTTAAAGGGCCAGCGGTCACCTATTCGGCCCAGTGGTAAAACTGCGCACACGCGGCCCAGGCGCGGCAGCATAGGCTGGCCCAAGCGTGCGGGCATGAACAGCCCAGCAACGAGGGAGCATGCCGGCCCAAGCGCGGCGGCCAAAGGCCAGCCTAGCGTGGGCGAGCCCTAGGCACGCTCGACTGACGGCCCAGGCGGCAAGGCAGCCCAACGCGACGCAGCGGTGGCCCAGCAGCGCGGTGTGGCCCACAGGGGCGCGTGTGACCTACCGACCAGGTGGCCTAGTGCGAGAAGGCCGGCCCAGGACGGAAAAACCTAGCGGGGGCGGCCCATTTTGCAAAACACGCCTCTACGTTATCTCAAACCTAACCCGCAGTCCAACATATACTATTCGTATGAGTCACGTATTTTACAGTATGGACCCTGTATAAAATTTCTTCTTTGATTGATACCCTTCACTTCATCCTCAAATGCAGAGGGCAGATAGGGAGCACCAGCCGGCGGCGGGAACGACGTATTCCGGCGTGGTGGCGGCGCAACGGTGGTGTGCGTGCGGGGAAGGAGCGCACGGTCGGGTGGTGGCGGCCACGGCGCAGCAAGCTCCTCGGCACTAGGCGACATGGCGTGCATGCACGCGCGGGGGCGGCGGTGGAAGCAGACGACGACGGTTGTTGCAGGACCGCGGTCCGTCATGGGGACACGGCGTGAGACCCGACGCACCTACGCATGCGACGACCGACGACAGGGGCGGCCACAGAGCCAGCAGGAGGTTGCTTGGAGCAACTGGTTCCGCGCGGGGCAGAAGGGGCGCGGCAAGGAAGGCAAGGCTGGGGGTGATGGAGGCTCGGACGTGGGGATGCGTGACCACGACCGACCTGCCTAGCCACGACGCGGGGCTAGGTGGAGGAGGCACCTATGAGAGGCGGCGCCGTGGGCAGAGCAGCGGGGGAGGCCGGCACCGGCGAACGTAGCCATGGCGGGGCGCTGCGGCTCGGGCACGCCGAGGAGCACGTGCATGGGAGAGGCTACGCCGTGGAGCAGAGCGACGGGTCCAGCGCTGGAGGTGGAGCGGCGGAACGGTGCGGGCACGGCGGCCAACGAGGCCCGCTGGGAGGGAGGGTGAGGGAGACGGCGTGCCAGACCCGGACGGGAAGATGGTCGGCCACAGCGGCGGCGTGAGGGCGCGCGACACGGAGAGAAAGAGAGGGGCGCCGGTGCTGCGGGTACGGCGATCGGCTGAGCAAGCTAGGATGGAGAGCAGTGTCGGGTAGCGGCTTGGCTTCCTCAAGAAGCAGGGGTAGGAGGCAGCAGCAGCTTAGGGTGGCCAGGGAGTAGGCCAAGGCGACTGGGACGCTGTCAAATCAGGTGCTTGGCTCGGCAGAAAGGCAGTCCAGACAAGTGAGGACAGACTGAGACAAGTCGCAGCAGCCAGAGACAAGCTGATCCAAGCAAGGCAAGCAAGGTCAGAGAGCAGAGAGCACGACAAAGGCATTGATGGTGCTGCAGTGTGATGCGATGAGTTGGACGCAGCGGCGTGCCAGCACGCGCTCATGGAAATGAGAGGACGCGACGTGGGCAGGGCTGAACCACGTGCTCAATTACAGACGTCCCTGCGCGATGAACTTGTTCAGGATGGGACTCCATTGCAATAACAAAGGCTCTTCTCCACAAACCGCGGCGGCCGCAAGGACAAAGCAAGACAGGTGCTAACTGGCTAAGACGAGGCATGTGAACGCACGAGACGATCGTTAGGCAAACGTGGCAAGACCAGCAGAGGGAGGGAAAGCAAGCAGCTGGCAAGGCTGGCAAGCTTGGTCCTATCTCATAACGCGTGCGTCGTACCGATGAGGTAGATGAGCCGAGTGGCCAGCGGTACTCTCGTCAATTCGTGCTTTCACACTAATCACGTTGAATTTGTGAGGCGGCCTGACGGGCAGCCGTCGTAGATACGTTACCAATTATTATAGGGACTGAAACGAGTCTATACGTAAAAACATACCACTAGACCAAGGTTTTTCAACAAAGTTCGAATTTAAATTAGACTCAAAAGCTATATACATATATCGTTCTATTTATTAATGGATTTTATTTTATTTATAAAAGTCGCTTTCCATACTTAATCTAATAAAACAAACCGTTCGCTATCTATCGGCTAGGATTGTTGTCCGATATTCCTAAATATCTTTTCGCACCGAGCAATTTAACTTGAGCATTGATTCGAGTCCACAAAAACTAGGTCATCTGATTCACTCATCGCATCAAGTACATTTTAAATTAAAAATCCGAGAAACTCGTTTTAAAATTTTTTACTTAAACCTAAATCACAATGCTAAACAAGCTCGTAACACCCGGGGTGTTACGTTTAATGACTGAAACAAGCAGAGGGAGCCTTCGCATGTCCCAGTACATCTCAGATGCGGCAAGCAGTATTGCGTCAGAGACAATCTCCTTGTACTCACCTGCAATCTTGTCACAAAAGGTAACAGACAGACTTTGGTTCTTACCATGCTTTATCTCTTATCTGGTATTAAAGTCGGCTAATAAACCAGCTAAAACTAATTTTTTAGATTCTAACTAATAAGTCGACCAATTTCAGCCTGTTCGCTTGCTCGTAAACGATCGTAAATTTCCGGTCATGAACAGTATTTTTCTCTCACACCAAACCAGCCAGCAGTAAATAATCCACGATACGATACAGCCTCCCAAACATGCTGAAATTCAAGCGAAACAAGCCTAAGTCAGCATAGAAATCGAATTCTTATGGCTGCTAAGGCCTTGTTTAGTTCCCATCAAAATTCCAAGTTTTTTCACTCTCTCTCCATTACATCAATTTTTGGACGCTTGCATGGAGTATTAAATGTAGGTAAAAAAATAACTAATTACATAGTTTAGTTGAAAATCACGAGATGAATCTTTTGAGCCTAGTTGGTCCACGATTGGACAATATTTGCCAAATAAGACAAAAGTGGTACTATTCATCAGATTGAAAAAACTTTCGATCTAAACAAGGCCTAACATGATACTCATGTCTACCATTTTCCACATGCTGCTCATAGGCTGGGATATGAATGGAAAGTCTACAAGCTGCATTGGGATCCATCCTACTGCAGCCAAATGCAAAAGAAGAATGACGGATTCAAACATGACGATTAAATAATCGAACTAATAAAACACAGTGAAGGACGAACTAATCACATGAACCTAGCTACAAGCATCAGATACAAGCACGAACTAGATCCCCAAACCTCGCATTTAATTCCTGAATCCTAATCACATGGAATCCTAATCTTAGGGCGCGTTTAGATCTAATTTTTTTTTGGGGTTTGGCTACTATAGCACTTTCGTTTATATTTGGCAATTAATGTCTAATTATGGACTAATTAGGTTCGAAAGTTTCGTCTCGCGATTTCTCACCCAACTGTGCAATTAGTTTTTTTTCATTTACATTTAGTACTCCATGCATGTACCGCAAGATTCGATGTGATAAGTACTGTAAAAAAAAAAAAAAAAAATTGGTAAGCCCTTACTCGACGGGAACCCATGATAGATTCGCTGGGGAATCAATGCGGCGCAGGCGCCCTGTTGGGGAGCGATTCGACCTCATGCGGGGGAAGGGCCTGCCCCCGCCAATGTTGCTGCCTGCTATGCAGACCTGGTCAGAGAATCGCCCCATTCGATTGGTCAGATCGAAGGCACGCATGTGATGAGATCTTCCTTTTTTTTTTCTCCTTATTTTCTTCATACCGTGGCAGCGATGATTCAACTTTAATTTGAAGCAATATATACAGCACATGAAAGTTGAGAGTGCAGATTATTTCCCAATCTCTTATTTTAAATGATGATCCCATATCCCAATCTGTCTGTGTCGGCTAGTATTATTGTATCCCGTGAGATGTGTGTTTGTAACGTGGTAAAGGGCATTGTATCCATTTGGACCACAGGGACAAGACGACGAAATACCATCTTATAAATAAACGATAAAATGAGGAGAATCCAAGGCTGCAAAAGAGGTTGGAGGAGCATACAACATTCTTTTAGGCGGAGGCGCTGTCTTTGTCCATCGATATTATCCATGTCAACTCTGGCGTCAGTAGCTAGGTCTCACGCATGTATCGGTGGTCAACCGTTGACAAATTTTCTTACGCCCGAGAGAAAAGATGCATGTTTTCCACAAATGGGACTGCACAAGTACGACGTGGGGATTTTACAGTTTTGGCTATTCATTGAATTTTTTTTGATACAATACAAGGGTCCGTTAAAATTTTGTATTGGCCGAAATTTTCTAAATGAGTTTATCTTTCATACCAAAATTGCACCCAAGCCGTCCTAATATGGCTCTCCCTACCCCTACCTTTACCGAAGTCCTAAGGACATAGTTCCAGAGCAGGTGCTCTTTATCGTGGAGCAGCTCTACGGGAGCTGAGCTTCCACAAAACCGTTTGGTGGATCTCTAACTCTGAGATGGACTCATATGTAATTATTAAAATATAAACATGGGCTAAAATGAAAAACACATCTTCTTCCTCCTCCTGCATCTTCCTCCCGCGCGGGCGGCCATGGCGGCGGAGTGGCGGCACGAGGTGGGGCAGAGCTCGCGGATGTGGGTGCGGCGGGCCACGACAGCTCACGGGACACGGTGGTGCACGCGATGGGGCGGCGGCGAACTGGACCACGACGGCTCGCACACGCAAGTGGGGATGAGACAGGCAGGGGAGGGGCGCTGGGAGGACACATGCGGATAGGACTGGCCGAGGAGGGGCCGCCGGCGGGAGGGGCGCCGGCTGCAGGGCCGGAGGTGCCACACTGGGCCACGACCGCGCAGGAGAGTGGCCGGCGGCGGGGCAGCGCCGGATGCAGGGCCGCGAGCGCGCAGGGGAGGGGCCGGCAACATGGCAGCGCCGGCTGCCAGGCAGGTGGTGGGTGCGCAAGGGCGGGCGTAGGCTACGATGGCACTCACGGCGACGGAAGAAGAGGTGGGAAAAAATAAATCAAACCGATATGTTTGTGTAACGGAATTAAAGTTTTCAAAACACCCCTTGAGGTGCTCTGTGGATTTGGTCGATCTGGGAGCTGCATCTAAGTTTTTTGCGAATCTAGAGTTCTCGGAGCTGGGACATCTGGTTGAAAAAATTTGGGAGCGTGGTTGTTTCTTAGATCTGGAGCTACGTGAAGCTCTGCCAAACACCCCCAAAATTTCTTCGGACTTTAATTTCCCTACTCCCATGTCCCACGCCAGCAACACAAATAGCTCACTAATCGCTAGGCCACACACACTATCAGTTGCTCTAACTTTGTGATATGTTGTATTTCTTTCATTTCAAATTATAAGTTGTTTTGTTTTTTTCTAGATAAATAGTTTTTTATGCACCAAAATATAAATGATGTCTCTCCAAATTGTAAATTGTTCTAATCTTTTTAGGTACATAGCTTTTGATATACACTTAAATATAGATTATGTTTTGATACATAATAAAAGCTATGTGTCTGAAACAGGCAGAACGACGTATAATTTGGGAAAAAGAAAGTATTTGTTTAGTGCTACGCACAATGTCACGCATCATGGATGGATAAAAACGAAGGAACCAGTGACTGCACGGATCGAAACGGCACCACTTCCTTGCCCTCGACTGCATGCCAACATACTCACTACTCGTAGCAGTAGTACGTACGATATCTGAATGCTGATTGCAAGAGGACAAGGCAACGCGTCCAAGGCGCAGGGCACCGAGGACCCAAGGACTTGGGCATGATGATGACACACGTGCACGCCGCAGCCCATCGCAGTGGTGCGGGCCAGTGTGGTGCCCGGCCGTGACCCTGCGCGCACGGCATGCGGGGAGCGCGGCGCCGGTTTCTGCATGCTACTGGCTTTTTGCGGCCCGGCCCGTCCACTCGGCGTCGGCGGGGCCCCGGCCCGCCCACTCGGCGCGAGACAGACAATACCAGTGTACCACCTCTGCGCGGTACCGTCCGGCGTCCGAGCGCGGGAGTCGCGTCAATCCAGGGGGCCTTCTCTGCTCTGGTTTATTCCGCCTGCGGCCTGCTGCCTGCCTGTTGTGTCTGTCGACTTACGAGAGCGCACGGTCCGGTACGACGACATGGGCCCGGCGCCTGCCGTGGATCTGTACGGCGTCCGGACTCCGGATCCGGAGGCATCAGCGCTTCAAAATAAATCGGCCCGCTCTGGTTGACATTTATTCCTCGCCTTGTTTAGATGCAAGTTTTTTTTTTTCACTCTCTCTTCATCACAACATCAATCTAATCTTTGGACATTTTTATGAAATATTGTCAATGTGGACCACTAGCCAAAAGATCTCTCGTTACATAATTTAATTAGTTTTTTGTACTCTTTGAATATCCATGCAAGCGGCTAAAATTGATAGGATACAGAGAGAGTGAAAAAAACTTGATTTGGCTGTATCTAAACAAGGCCCTCGTCAAGTTCTATCTAGTACTAGTACTGTGCAGTCTGCTGCTGCTACGTGAGCATGTTCAGGGTGCGTCTAGTTCTCGAAACAAAATTTTTTTATGTCATGTTGGATGTTTTGGGATGTCGGAAGGGGTTTTTGATACTAATAAAAAAACTAATTACATAGCTCGCTTGGCAACTACGAGACGAATTTATTAAGCCTAATTAATCCATCATTAACGCACGTAGTTACTGTAGCACTTATGGCTAATCATGGACTAATTAGTCTTAAAACATTCGTCTCGCGATTTTCAACCAAACTGTGCAATTAGTTTTTTTCGTCTATATTTAATACTCCATGCATGTGCCGCAAGATTCAATATGATAGTTTGGAGTGAAAATTTTTGGAAACTAAACCAGGCCTCAGTTTCTCACTGCCCATCTGAATTCTGAGGGGCTGTTCGGCTGGCTGGCCAGCCCCCTCATGGTCACTGTTCACGTGAACAGTGATTTCAACCAGAACAATATTTTTCACAACAATCAGTTGGAACAATGTTTTGGTTTATTTTTCAGTCCTGCCGAACAGTATTTTTCTTTCATAACAATCAGCTGAAACTCTGACGCTGCATAGCATCTCACAGTTTCGAAAATGGTTAGCATTTCAGTCGGCATAATGAAACAACCTGTGACACCGGGTTTTGCTCTACGACGGGCGCCGCCGTTGCAGCTCCCCAATTCGCCAAGCGTCGTGGGGAAATTTATCTGGAGTACTGTACGTACGTACGTACTCCCTCCGTATCACAAATAGAGGACGTTCTGGAGCCGAGCGGGTTTGCGGCAAAAGAAGACGTCCACGCGTTGGAACTTGGTTTTGGACGCGATTGCCCCTAGGCCACGCGCGCCGCTCGTCCGCCCGTCCGCTCGCCTCCCTCGTCCACGCGCGTGCCTCGATCGCGTCTCCTTGACTCGACTCCCACGCGCGCCGCCTGTCCGATCGCCCCGCTCGCCTCCCTCGGCACAACGCCATACAAATCCATGCCGCGCACTGCGCGTACGGCCAAACCGCGCCATGAACGCCCCACCCGCACAGCGCCATGCAAAAATCGTGGCAACAAAACTACCATGGCCGCCAGGGGTCGAACCGTGGACCTCCGACCTCGGGCCTTGGAGCCTTGGCCAACCGAGCTACGATGGATTGCTATACATGTAGCACCCTCTGCTGTATTTAATAAGGGCAAGACAGGAAAACTAATCCCTAATTAATCACCCCTTGGTAATCGTACTCATGTCCTAAACGTCCTCTGTGTACGAGAGACACTTGCAGCAGAGCTCTTTCGGCCGACAGGCTCTCGTCGGTCGCAGGCGGATAGAACCCGAATAGCCCGCCTCCCTGCACTGTTCGCTGGACCGGGCCCGTCCTGCCCCTGCTAAACAGCACGCTTTTTCAGAGAGAACCTTTCGGGAGTTACTCCATTGCTGTACTGCGCCGTCTGCTTCGTGCTTCGGACCACAACCCACAGAGCACCCAGCCCAAGTTCCTTTCGTTCGTCAGGTAAGGCTGCACCCTGCAACAGAGCCTCTAACGTTTTTTCCTCCTCTTTTCATTTCCCCCAGATTTTCGTATGTCCCGTAACGTTCTGTCCACGGGAACAAAGCCTGTAACGCAAGAATCGCAACGTCCCTCTCCGTGACTGTACAGTACGGGCGCGGCCGGTTAAACACGCCACCGTTCCGCTCCTCGCCGTTAAGATTTCGAATTTGAAACCCCATCAGCTGGCTGGCTGGGCACCCAACGGCGCGCCAACCGTCCGATCCGCCGCACAACACGTGTCAAGCGGAGACCCGCGGGGGGGCTATCTGGTAAATCCGCGTGCCGCGTGCCAGGCGCCGAAGCTTCCTCCCGTTACGTTCCGTCTGTGGGCTGCACGCCGTTCCCACCGGCTACACCCCGTTGGCCGCCGGGGGGAACCCCGCGGGCGCGCCCAGCGAGCGTACCGGCCGCGGCAGGTGGGGCCGGCCGCACGCGACCGGCACCGCGCGGGCGCATCCCGTCCGTCTCCCAAGTCCAACGGCCAGATCCGGCTAACGGCGCCGTCAGGGAGGGCCGATCCTGGCCGTCGGATCCGGATCTCTTCCCCGCGGCCGCGGCATCTTATATTTGTACGCGCACGCGAGCGCCCGACGGGGGTGTGTGATTGTGATAGAATCCAAAGCGCAAGCGGCTGCAGGCAGCGCCGCGCAGGCGTGGGGGTGGGAGAGAAAAAGAGGAACCGACCAAGACAAGCAAGAGAGAGGGGCAGGGCTGCTGCTGCGGCGGCGTTGGCGTTCCATCAGATGGGGAAGTACATGCGCAGCAAGTGCAGGGGGGCCGCGGGCGAGGAGGTCGCCGCCGTCGAGGTCACGCAGGTCGTCGGCGTCCGGACGAGGTCCAAGTCCGCGGCGGCGACAGGCGGTGGTGTCGCGAAGGTCGCCCCGAGGAGGAAGAAGGCGCTGACGCCCGCGAACGTGACGGCGGGGGAGCCTGCTGCCGTGGGCGCTGGTGGGGACGGCGGAAAGCTGCTACATCCACCTGCGCAGCCGCATGCTGTTCATGGCACCGCCTCAGCCGCAGCCGTTGGTTCCGACGCCGGCGGAGGCTGTTGGTGCAGGACAGCAGGGCGCGGCGCTCGCGGCTGGGCTCTCGCGTTGCTCCAGCACAGCGTCGTCGGTGGACGTCGGGGGCCAGAACAGGAGCCACGCCTGCCGCTCCGACGCTGCGGAGGTGAGAGAGCGGAAACCCTAGAATTATTCGAATTCGAAAATTGCCCGGTATCTCCGGCGCCTCCCGTTACTGAATTTCGCGAGATCTCCGGCGCCTCCCGTTGCTGAATTTCGTGGCTTTCTTTGGTTTTGGGGCTCTATCTAACAGGTTGGCGGGGATCACGCCCCGGATGTCTCGGCGAGCAACTCGGGGAGCGGCCCAGACCGCGAGAGGTTGGAGAATTCTCCCTTGTTTCTCGCAAATCCTGCTTAATTATGCCTTCCGCCATGCTCCTGACGTCGTTCCGGTCGTGAATTTTGCAAAATTCAGGAGAGAGACGACGCCATCGAGCCGGGCGCACGGCGAGCTCAGCGATCTGGAGTCGGATCTGGCGGGGCACAAGACTGGCCGGTCGTTGCCGGCGGCTACGTCGGCTGCGGTGCTGATCGTGCCACCAGCACAAGAGATCGAGGAGTTCTTCGCGGCCGCCGAGGCGGCCCAGGCCAAGCGCTTCGCTTCCAAGTAAGACTCCTCGCCAAGCTACCGGCGCGGCCTGAATTTTTTTACCGCGTGCTCTCGCGTAGCATGCAGGAATTACTGTTTTACTCTTACCGCACGCAAATTTCTTCTCCTTCGTGTTTTCGTGGCTTACCGCGGCCGGCGTGCTGAACTGCGTCCCTGACGTGCGTGCTTTGCGATCTACCTTGTTGCCGCCACAGGTACAACTTCGACTTCGTCCGCGGCGTGCCCCTCGACGCCGGCCGGTTCGAGTGGGCGCCGGTGGTCAGCATCTGAAGCGAGCGTGCGATGCAAGGTGAAGCTAGAAAGAGATGCGAAAAAAAAAGATGCCCCAAAAAAAACATAACGGAAAGTAGAAACCAAAGAAGAAAGCTTTATAGCCTAGCTAACCACCATTCAACTGTGTTCGTTCATCTGCCTTGCTGCTTTTCTCTAGAGTAGCTAGCTTGTAGAATCGCAGCGTAGTTATTCACTATTTATTCAGAGGTTATCTTGACCCCAATAGATCATCATCCGCTCCGCTTACTGTAATTTCTCTCCTGTATCTTAGATGGAATTTTAATTTACTGTACAGCAGCTAGCTGGCTTTGCAAAAAAAGATCTGATTTATCTATCCGAGTTTAACCACCGCATGCAGTTATTTGGATATTCTCTCCTGTTGCTGGTCCTGAAATCCTCTGATCCTTCTGCATCACGCTACTTCTTCCATCCATCTGGATCTGGTACTTGGTTCCGTATCAACCTCCCCGTATACATCAAAGTGAAAATTTTACCGTACGTCTTGGATTTTTTTTTGGCGCATAATACGTCTTGGAATTCTACCTACAATTTTCGTAGATACACAAATCCTACACCCGGACCTCTAGGTAGATCGAGATATCGAGGTAGCGGCAGAAACCATGGTGACGTACACCGCACGAACTATTTCGGCGAGGTTAATTAATTTTATCCCGGCGGATCTGATATTCTGATTCGACGTAGGAGTAGTACTAGGCAGCATAATCCGTCCATGCATCTATCGATCACTGTATCCCAGGACAGGCAAACTGCAGTGGAGGCTTCTATGGCGTGCCGTGGAAAGAAGGTGATTACGACGACGGGGGGCCCAGCGCTGGGCCCCTCGCTCTCGCTCTCGCCGAGGCGGATCATCTCTGCCTGCCACCATCAATCCAGTTAAAAAGGGTGGTTAAGCAGTAAAGTTCGATTAAAGTAAGCCGTAAACTATGATTAGCGTGGTGGCTGGTGGCTGCCGTAATTAAACTAGTGTTGGTACACATGTTACCCGGAGGTGGAGACGAGAATTGGGATGCATGGCTTAGGATAATGGGATCATGCATGTGAGCACATGGATAGGGTAGGCAGGGTGTGGCAGCAAGTGGGGGATGAGGTGGTGGATGGTGCAGCTGATGAGCGAGGAATGTTACTGCCATCGGGATCTGGACCGCTCAGTACGTTGGTGAAAACTAGGCAGGCCAGGCCAGAGAAGCTGGCAGTGGCAGAGGGGCGACGGCGATTCGGTGCCACTGCGTCCGTCGCCCACTGCCGCTTGTTGGCTTTGCACTGAAAGCGATCGGTGTTTTTTAATGCTGGTCCACTGTTACCTGTGACCCTTACCTTTCTGCCCATGGGCTCGCTGTTTTTTCGGCCGGTTCCTAGTCTAGCCCAATATGGAAAATATTCACTCCGCTGGTTCTTGCGCATCCACCTGTGTCGTCGTCCAAATTTAAACCGTATGCTAGTACCATCTCATGTCAGAATGTTCTTCCCAAACATCTAAAAAAGAATCAACAAAAAAATATAAAAAATCAACAACAAAGTGAAGATCATGCAAAGTTTTTTCCCCGTCATTATTGTTATGCGAAGTGCCCAGATGAAACATTAAAGGCCAAAATAACAGTGCAAAGACGAGCAATTAGAAACTCTATCATAGCCGGAGCTACTATGCTAGCAGTAGAATAGTGTTAAGCAGACGTGGAGGAAAGAGTCTGGTTGATGATTGGGGTGCATGCTGGGAGATGGGCGCCATGATCTAGGCCATGTTTAGTTCATCCCAAAATCCAAACTTTGGCACTATGCAAAAAGAAGATTCTCCGTCACATCAAACTTGCGGTACATGCATGGAGTACTAAATGTTGACGAAATCAAAAACTAATTGCACAGTTTGGTTGTACTTTGCGAGACGAACGTTTTGAGCCTAATTAGTCAACGATTGGACAATTATTACCAAATAAAAACAAAATAGACAATTATTACCAAATAAAAACAAAAGGATACTGTAGCTACAGCTACAGTATTCCGACCGGCGCCAATTCGGTTGAACTAAACACGGCCCTAGCAGTTGAGAGGAGCACGTTCGATCGATCGTATTGATAGCTAATAAACAAGTACTCCCTCCGGCCCAAAATAGATGTCATTCTCGCTTCCCAACGAGGCAAACACTTTTACTTTAACTAAATATATAAAAAAAATTATTAATATTTATAATACATAATTAGTATCATTAGTTAAATCGTTGAATATACTTTTATAATAAACTAATTTGAAGATATAAATGTTGCACGTATTTTCTACAAATCTAGTTAAAGTTGAGAAAGTTTGACCTGCACGTATCCTATAATAATTTCTATTTTGAGATGAATGGGAGTAGGTGTAAGATCCGTGGATGGTGGGGAGATCTTGGGAAACCGGGCGGCAAGTGCTTCCTCCCCCATCGATCGATCAACCAGCTGGGAGCGCATCATCAGCCAGCAGCCGGGTGGGGGAACTAGCGAGGGCCTTTGCTTAGAAAACTGGCGACAAGCGTATGATATTCAGGGGTAAGTACGCTTTGTGAAGCGTGGCTGGCATTGGACTCTGCGCCGATCGAGGAAGGTGAGGATCCCCAGGCCGGTGACATTCCGCGGAAAACATCAAGTGGTGGCACTGAAACTCTGGTTCTTTCGGGTCCCCTAGCTTTGGGTTGGGGTCCGGTAGTGGCAGGGTTCATTCCTGTCACCTGTCTGCCTGGCTCTGCTCTGCTGTTTCGGCCTGCCAAGATCTGTTCTGCAGCTCCCATCTAGAAGAAGACTTAGAGGATGCTGAGTTCAGAGAGAGCCTGCTGCCTGGAGTAAATTCGAAAAGGAGAGCCTGCTTAGTGCTGTGACAGTGGAACGATCCTGCAAGGAAGGGAATGGCAGAGTTTACGGCAGAGATGGCGTCAGTTAAACGGCCAAATGTTGGCCATCAATTCGACGGATCGGCATAATGATCTGCTGGTGCTAGGGTACGGATCCTGTATTAAGTGCGATGTCGGCAAATTCTGATGGAGTAGCAACTAAACATCGGTTTGTATATATGATTTGATCGGTTTCGGGTAAGCGACAGGCAAATCGACCAATCAATAATGCAGAGCGGGTGGGGGAGGAGGAGTACAGGCAAAGGACGATTTATTTCTGCGCCATCAAGCTGCTACCATATATAGCTGGTAGCTGCGAGGTGTGAGCCAACCACAAGTTCGTTTAGCACCATGTCAGGGGTACTTTCTGTGTACGTACGAGCAGCACATTTTCGTGATGTTCGTTTGAACTTACCAGCCGTATTATTTTAGTGAAATAACAGTGTTTTTCTCTCACAATAAATCAATATTAGCATTAGCCTCAGCTGTTTTTCCCGCCAAGCAAACAGTGCCTTTGTAATTTTTAAATTGTCCCTCGCATTCACATCTCTGCTCTGCATGCAACTTGCGTAGCAGTAGCTACTACTACATGAACGGATTGGATTTGTAATTACGGAGCGGATAGTATTTGTGTACAATGCGTATATGCTCACGCCTCGCGTGATGATCGGCTTTGGATCCGACCAGGACGTTTAGGACGGGGTTTAATTATTCTCTCAAACTGAATTTTTTTTCTGCTGGGTACCTTTTCTTTGTGCGTTTTTCCTTTCTTTTTTTATATATCTATATCTATACTTCATAATAAAGACGCAAAATTTCTGGCCATCTTTTTTCGTCCATTCATTTTTTCCGTCCACCTCCCCCTAACTGTCAGTAGTTGAGAGTTTCTTTCGTCTAGACTTATATATATAACCCGTGCTCATACGAATTCGAATAGCTCTTGCCTAGCGCGATACAGAGTCCGATTCCAAAACGTATTGGATTGTGTATGGTCTATGTTTAACCAAAGAGTCCATACTCATGCGCAAACAAAAGTCCATACCCAATACGATTACTATATATATAGTAATTTCGGTTTTTTTCTTTTTCCTATACCGTTATCTGTTCGGCCTTTTCCATTGTTTTAGACCATCTTCGATCAGTACTGTATCCGATCCGTTTTTCATTTCCGCATTCGTTCCACCTCTTTTCCTGATTTCCTCTTTTTATCTTTTCTTCTCCTTTTTCTCTCTTTTTTCTTTTCTAGATTATCAGGTCCGTTTCATGTCCTTTTCCTTATTATTTTGCAAGTCATTTTTGTTTTCCCAATTCTCTCATGATTTTTCTTATAAACAGAAAATAAATAATAAACACAATATATATTATGGATCTTTGGATCCTACATCCTTCCCTAATCTTAGTAATCAAATATTCCTACTACTAAATTATTGATGTAATTTGATTAACCCAATATGATTACTATATATAGTAAATTCAGTTTTTTCTTTTCCTATGCCGTCGTCTGTTCGGCACTTTCCGTTGTTTTAGACTATCTTCGATCAGTATTTTCCGATCCATTTTTCATTTTCGTATTCGTTCCATTTCTTTTCTTGATTTCCTCCTTTTGTCTTTTCTTCTTCTTTTTCTTTTTTTTCTTTTCTGGACTATCAGGTCCGTTTCATGTCCTTTCCCTTATTATTTTGCAAGTCATTTTTGTTTTCCCGATTCTCTCATGATTTTTCTTATAAACATAAAAATAAATAATAAACACAATATATATTATGGATCTTTCGATCATTCATTCTTCCCTAATCCTTAATAATCAAATATTCCTACTACTAAATTACTGATGTAATTTGATGAAGAATAAAAATTAATCTTATTATAACCTAGATCAGCTAATGGTCTAATTAATTAAATCATGGACATAAATCTTTGGCAATTTATTGTCCAATCTAACCAGAAAACGGTAACAGGAGTTGCGATGCCGGTGGATGTGGCGCCGTGGGAGGCGGTGGCGGCCGGGCGACGAGGCGGCCATGACGACCTGTTCGGGGGTAGGGAGGCGAGCGGAAAAAGAGAAAGGGGGTGGGGAGGAGGTGGCGGACGCCGGCGAGGTTGCTGACACCGACAGCAGCGACGGTGAAGCGGACGTAGTCTCTACGATGAAGCTCGCCGCCCTAGCGAGCGAGGCAGGTTGCCCGCAGTGATTCCTCTTTTCCACTGAACTTTTCCGCTCTTTCATGGATAATTAAATAAGTTCATATATTTGATTAAAAACAATATTATGTTTATATATTTCTATTTATTTTGCACGACATAAGGAATTTGCTCATTTGGCTGGCATTATTCCAAATTACACTTTTATAGACGGTCAATGTTCTAATGTAATTATTGCTTCATTGCCGATGGATTAAATGAAATATATATATATATATATATATCGTTAGTAACTAAATAGAGATATAAGTTTTGATTTTCTCCCGTTGCAACGTACGGACATATTTGCTAGTAATAAAAAATCGGCAAGGCAATTGTCGTGTTATATTAATTTGACTAGCAAACATACTCGTGCGTTACAACGGAATTTATATCCTGTGCTATTTGTTCTAATACGCTTTAGAATTAGACTCCGTACGTTGGTTGGACATATGCTATCTAACCCGCATGAGTACGGCTCATGAGTTTGAGACAAAGGCCTTGTTCGCTAAAAAACTAGACTGGAAAGTACTGTGAAAGAAAAACATTGTACCATGACTGATAAGTTCAAGCGAACAGGGCTAAAGTAATTATGATTTTAACCCCTTACCTAAGAAAGGTGGAACGACTTATAATTTGCAACAGGTATTATTAACATAGTGTTTTAATCACCAATTCTTGATAAATCCAATGCTACCAATTTTCCACTCGCAACACGAACTAACTTAACTTCACAGTGGTACCGTCTTCCACCCGCTTCTGGCACCTGCGTGCCGCCTTGCTCGCTAGCGGGTGTCGCAGACAATCCATGGGAAGCTCCAAAACCGTTTCTCGCCGCGGCGGTCCGGGTGGTATGTCACATGGTACCACGCCGACGCCACCTTCAATGCGTCATCGCCCGTCGACGCGCTGAGCCACCGCGGCCCTCACCTCCGCGTGCAGGGTGTCGACGGCGGCGATGATACGGTCCTTCGTCTCGAAGTAGCGCTTGTTGTCCCGCACAGAGCGCAGATACACCAGTTTGTTCCGGATGTTGCCTGTCAGATTCTCGTCCTCGCGCTCTGCGGAGTAGTAGGTCATCAGAGTGCCCAGCCTCTCGGCGTATGCCTCGTACTGCTCCTCCGTAGTGTCCAGGAACTTGTCGAAACCGGCGATCTCGACTCCTCGAGGTCCAGGTCATACACGGAGCTCGGTGGGGCCGCAGGCAGGAGTGCTTCTGTGCTCTCCTCGTGCCGCAGGGCTGCGTGATACAGCTTGCCGGCCGAGGACGCCGTTGGAGATGTACATTGGCCTCTCTCCCATCGTTCTATGAAGTCTGGGAACTCCCGGGTGCATGATGCGGATGCCAGAGTCGCTGGCCCTTGGCCCTCACGGCCTCACCCCCACCTACACAGCCGTTGGCGGAGCACGAACTGCCCTCGCGCGGATGGTCGCCGGCATGGTCGCGCGGATCTAGCGGTGGTTGGCCGAACTACCGGCATCCGGGACTCCCGAGTGCGAGGGGCGGAGCTGCTCCCTGCGGGTGGCGACAAGCGACTCCGGCGCTCCGAGGATCGAGGCGCTCCCTACTTACGATGATTCATCCTCCAGTCCTTCAATCAGGTAGTAGTAGTACGTACCACTCTCTCTCTCAAAATAGAAGATTCTCGTTTTCCTAACTTTTTTTCCGACTTTGATCAATTATATATAAAAGAATATTGATATTTATAATATATAATTAGTATTATTAAATAGATTATTAAATATTACATTTATTTTTTATCAGGGTTATTTGGATCGGTATCATTATAATTCTCAAAACTTTAAGATGTACTATTAAAATTCATCTATTTTGAGATTTACCATTATAATTCAATGTTTCACTGAGTTTTGCCATTTTATACGTCTTTCAGCCGCTTGGGCCCCCTGACACGCGTATGTTTGCTGTTCATTTTGATGTATGGACGTATTTGCTCTCGTGCCGGAGTTGATCGCCCCCTGCGCCCGTGGCCCCGTCTCAGTCCCACTCCTTGCGCTCACTCTCGCCGTGTTTAGTTCTAGGAAGTTGGAATTTTGGGATATGGTAGCACTTTTGTTTTTACTTGGCAATTAGTGTTCAACACATGGATTAATTAGGCTCAAAACGTTCGTCTCGTAATTTCCCACCAAATTGTGCAATTAGTTTTTTTTCGTCTACATTTAATGCTCCATGTAAGCCACAAATATTCGATGTGATGGCTACTGTAGCACTTTTTGAGATTTTAGATTGGAACTAAACATGGGCTCTGTCTCTCACTCTCTCATCCTCCCGATGCGGCGACGACGGCGAAACCCTAACCCGCAGATGGAGGCGGCCTACGCGGCCGCCAGAACCATCCCGCGCAGATGGAGGCGGCCTACCGCCGGCACAAGAAGACCGGGCTGCTCATCACCCGTGGAGCTATCCGCGCCGTGGCGTCCGCTCACATCTCCCAGCAGAAGTACTACAGGCTCGGCGCGTTCGTGGCCTCCGCCGGCGCGACGCCGGCAACCTGCTCTGGAACCTGTACCTCCTCTCCTTCGCGGCCAACTTCAAGATGAAGTCCCTGCAGCGCGCGTTCCTGGAGATGGTGGCCGCCGGGTTCCGGCCGGACCGTCTTCAACATCCACTCCGCGGTGTTCTCCAAGGTGTGCATGTACTGGGACCTCCACCTCAGCGCCGACAACATGCGCCGCGACGGCGTCGCTCCGGACCTCGTCACGCACGGCTGCTTCGTCGACGCCTACCTCGAGCGCCGCCTCGCCCGGAACCTCACGTTCGCGTTCGACCGGCTTGATGGCAACGCCGAGCCAGTCGTGGCCACGGATGCCATCGTGTTCGAGGCGTTCGGCAAGGGCGGCTTCCACGCCTTCTCCGAGGTGTTGCTGGAGGCCACCGCCGGGAAGAGGCGGTGGACGTACTACAAGCTGCTCGGCGTCTACCTCAGGAAGCAACATAGGAGAAACCAAGTTTTCTGGAACTACTGATATGCTAACCAGTTCAGTAACAATATTAGCAGTAGTGTAGTGCTAGATTGTAAATTTCAGTGATTAAAATGTGCTTGCCAGCAACTTCATATATGTAGGAGTTTGCAACGGACATACCAAGACTGATTTATATACTCTCGGAAAATGATTTATACTTGCATCAATAGTTTGTACATTGATTCAGAAATGGTGGCTACAATCTCAGAATCTTCAACAAACAACTTAACTACCTAAGCAGCAGTATATCTCTATGGAGGCATTGGTGCGACGAATCTTAGGAGGTTGGGCTTCTCCTTGGTCCATGGGGCGCCGTTTCCGTGCCATTCTCCAGTGCTGCTCAGGGACTTTTGAGAGAATACTGCCCTTCTGAATCTCCAAGCCTTCTGGGCGTCTCAGCTTGTATGGCTCTCCAGTAAACGGTTCAAAGTCAGGCTAGGGATTTTGCTTCCACGTTTGGTGCACAAACCAACCGTATTTGTAATCCCCAACAATGGGAGTGCCGAGGGCTTCAGCACAGTGGACTCGGAGCTGCAAACAGAACAGGTTGATGCTTACAGTTGAAAATGTCCATTCCTAAGCAAGATATATGAATCTATTTTCCATGTTTCTAAGAACAAATGAAAGGCATGATAGTTGATAGGATTACCGCTGCTTTCTCTGTCCAGTCGATGGACCTGAGCTCACAAGCACACAGGGAAAAAAGATCTTCAGAAAACCTAAGATTATACAGAGTGACCAAAAGTCAAACAGAAACAATCATGAGTAGTCTTTTCTAGTTAACACATATGCAGACAAATTGATGTATTCATTTATTTACTATATGTCCAATTTGGGGAATACTGACATACAGAGGCCAATTATCCACAGAAAACAACATTTTCTGTATTAATGCAGGAGTCGTGTAGCCTATATATGTCCATGAAAAATTAGCAATACAACCTACAAACAAAATTACCCTGTGGATGACAAGCCTCCTCAGGTACTCAATCTCATCTTTATTAGGATGCAGGTGGCAGTCGGAATGGTCTCATAACGCTTCTTTACCTCACCCTCAGCCACTGAAACAGGGAGGTGAATTCTCATTCCAGGCTCCATAGCATCATTATGTTTAATCTGCAACAAACTGAGGGCCACATTTACTTTATTCACAAAGCACAACAACATACAAAAAGAGTTACTGTAGAGCAAACACTTCACTGCCACCTTTTTCAGATGATGCTTCTGAGTTCGAATGCTGTCAGCTGAAACCTCGTGGTCAGAGCACTCAGAAAAAACCTGAATAGCAAATCGTTTTCATCTTAGATGCTGAACCAAAGATGACTACAGCTACAGGTTGTGCAGGCTGCTATGACATTAACTCAGGAAAGTTATATGTGTTCAACTGATCCTATGAAGATACAACCACTCTGGCAAAGGCATATCAAAGAAGCTCTGTTGCTCTTATCAGAAAATAAAGGCAAGTTCTGATGCAAGTAACTGAAATTTATGGTAACATTAGTAATCGAAAGAATTCTGCAACGGTCAGGAATGCCAGTCGCCCAGTCCAAAAAGGGAAGAGAGATACCATTCTCCTGTTGAAGTGCGCCTGCACAGCCTCCTGCGGCACGTCGGCGAAATAGTGCTTCACCCAGCTCACCGCCGTCACGTGATGCGGCGCTGCCTTCCTTCCCGGGAGAGGGTCCGGCCCTGCGGGGAACGACGGCAGCGAGAGCAGCTGCCGCGGTGTGGGGGGTGTACGACCCCGGATACCAACGGCAGATTATATGGGCTGCGTCCCTAGGGGTGGCCCAGCTCATAAGAAGAAGTCTTGCGGGGCACGACTCTGCTCGGCGCCTTCCGCAAGACATCGAGAGGATATCCTGAAGATACTACGAGATCTGTTAGGATATGTATGATCCCAAAATTCATGTAATCAGTTATTACTTTCCGGTTATCTCTCAGATCTAACCGACTTGTAACCCTACCTCTCGGACTATATAAGGCGGGCAGGGACCCCCTCTAAAATCACAGCATATCATACAATAGCTAATACAAACCAACATACTACAGGAGTAGGGTATTACGTTAGACTGACGGCCTGAACCTGTCTAACTCGTGTGTCTCTGTTGCCTTCTTGTTCTTGATCACGCGCTCCTCTGCCGATCAATCTACCTTCGTGGGATACCACTCGGAGGACTGCCGACGATATTCTATCGACAGTTGGCGCGTCAGGTAGGGGTGTGCGTGTTGTTTCCTTGTCGAATAAGATGGCTTTTTCCGTAGGCTCTTCGTCCCTTCCGCAGCCCGACCAGATCTTCACGGTCGGATCCATCTCGTGGGTCATCAACGCTGATGGAATCGGAGAGCTCCTTGAACCGGGGCAGATCGGTTCTGCGCCGGCCACCCCCGCACCTGCAACTGCAGATCCGATCTCAGAGCCGATTCCGAGGTCTCCTTCGGCGACGACTCGTCGTCCGCTTCTTCGCTACTAGAGGAGGACGATCGACAACGACGATATGATCGAATCCATCAATCGGGTCAGACTGAAGCTCGGCGATTGTCTCTCCGTCGTCGAATCGGCACTGGACACTCTGGTTCAGCGCCGACCACCCTCTAATCCAGATCTATCGAAGGCTGCTCGGAAAACTGCAGGGGTTACGGCCCTACCCTTCGGGTTCTCCAACGCCGCCGCCACTCACCAACATGCCCTAAGGGGCAAACTCGCCGACCAGGTTGCCATCCAGCTTCCGCCAGCTGTCAACACGCTACACTTAGGCCGGAGTCCCGGGGCGCACCTCCAGACCATCCCGGAAGAAACTCTGGGCTCCGAGTCTCAGGGCACTACGGAGACCCTCACCGAAACCTTCTCCGATCAATTTCTCCTTCCACCCTCCCGGGGCGGTGCGATCTTCAACGTCAGCATCGACAACCCTCCTCAGAACGGCGAAACCGAGGAGGAGCGTGTTGCTCGAGAAAACTAGAATATCAACCACGCGCAGCGGCGAGAAAACAAGGCAACTATCGCGAGGGCCGAGGCTGCTCGGAATAATCGGCTTGACTCTCAAGGAAGACCGCTCCCGCTCCACCGCAACCTCGACGACGAATTTCTCCCCGTCGACGGCCACGACGTCTTCAAGACTCCAAGCGCCGATTTGGCAGTAGCCACCAATGAGCTCGCTCGTTTCCCTCAAACGCCCGAGCTCGCCAAGATCGCCGCCATGCTTAAAGCGGCTCACTGTCAGGTCAATGAGATCCCCGAGGATCAGAGACCTTCGTGCTCTACGAGCATGATTCATCGATCAGCTACGCCGAGGTCCAATCGCCGCCCTAGTCAAAGCCATTTTGCTGACCAATCGCTACCTCTCCAGGGGGGACGCGGGGGGCATCGCGTCGAACACCATCGCCAGCACGACCAGGAGGTCGAACAGGATGCTAGAGTACATCTTAGCAACCTCCGAGATGCACGGCGGCGTATCGAGCAACGTCACTTTGGTCGCCATGAAGACGAAGTGCGTCGCCGCTAGGATTACGAAAAGGAGTACGACAATCCGGACTCAGCCCTCGAGCCTATCCCCGACCACAACACCATAGACGACGGTGTCGACAACCCTGAGGGGCCTCCGGCTTTCATAAGGGCACTCCAAACGCTTTGGTGGCCCTATGGTTTTAAGATCACTAGGGTCGAGCCCTATGAAGGAAGAATGAACCCAACTCAGTGACTGCAGGCTTACGCCACTACCGTCCGCGCCGTGGGAGGAGACACCAGCGTCATGGTAAACTATCTCCCTATTATGCTCACGCCACCCGCCATGAGCTGGTTCACCAGCCTTGCGCTGGACTCCATCGGCTCATGGGAAGAGTTGAAGAAAGTCTTCATCGACAACTATATGGCCATGTGTACTCGACCCGGCACGAAGCATGATCTCAGCCGCATCAACCAGAAGCCATCCGAGCTCCTCCATAGCTACATCCGGCGTTTCTCCGAGATGAGGAACTCTATCCCCAACATCACGGAAGTTGAAGTCATCACCGCCTTTATTCGAGGACTCCACCATCGCGAGCTTCGCTCCAAATTCAACCGCAAGCCACCGACTGGTATCGGCGAAATGATAACTATCGCCAATCAGTACGCTGATTGAAAGCTCTAGTTTGGTTTTGGTTAATTGATGAAACCCTAAGTGCTAACCTAGTTTATCAAAGTGATTATGAGATAGGTAGCACTACTCCAAGTGATGAAGCAATGTCGAAGATCATGATGATGGTGATGGCATGGTGATGATCAAATGCTTAAACTTGAAAAAGGAGAAAGAGAAAAACAAAAGACTCAAGGCAAAGGTAAAATTTTTGGAGCCATTTTGTTTTGGTGATTAAGACACTTAGCGAGTGTGATCGCATTTAGGATCGATAGCCATACTATTAAGAGGAGTGAAACTCGTATCGAAATGCGGTTATCAAAGTGCCACTAGGTGCTCTAATTCATTGCATATGCATTTAGGATCTAGTGGAGTGCTAACACCCTTGAAGACATTTGTGAAAATATGCTAACACATGCGCACGTGGTGATACACTTGGTGGTTGGCACATTTAAGCAAGGGTGAAGAAGATAGAGTTGAAAAGAAGTTAGTCGTGCTGGTTTTAGAGCTACCGAACGCGTCCGGTATGGTGACCGGACACGTCCGGTATTTGGTGACGTACTCAGTGATCGGACGTGTCCGGTCACCACACCGAATGCGTCCAGTGTGAATCAGCTAACACAGTGCTCGATAGATCAGTCGATCGGACGCTAGCAGTGTCTGGTCTGGTGTGACCGGACGCGTCCGGTTGTCGTTGGATGCTTACTGTACTCGACCGAACGCTGAGGCTTAGCGTCCGGTCAGTCTCTTCCAGATGCGTCCGGTCAGCCCTGGTGGCTTACTGGACTCGACCGGACTCGACGGCTCAGCATCCGGTCAAGTGTGTTTGTGCGTCCGGTATGAGCGTCCGGTCATCGGCGAATGGGCAGCAATGGCTAGGCTGGTTTGAACTGGACACGTGGCAGTCTGGGAGCTACCAGACACGTCCGGTATACCAACCGGACGCATCTGGTATTATGACTAGAGCGTCCGGTGCTGTGTCCGGTGCATTATGACCGGAGCGTCCAGTCGGTGCGCAGTCAGCCAAATATTTGAGCCAACGGCTCTATTTCGTGGGGGCTTCTATTTAAGCCCCATGGCCAGCTCAAGCTCATTCTCTTACACATTTTCATTGACATAGCAACCTTATGAGCTTAGCCAAAGCCCTCCCACTTATCTCCATCATTGATCCATCATCTTTGTGAGATTGGGAGAGAATCCAAGTGCATTGCTTGAGTGATTGTATCTAGAGGCACTTGGTATTCATGTTGTGCTATGGATTTCGCTTGTTACTCTTGGTGGTTGCCACCACCTAGATGGCTTGGTGCAGCGGTGGAGGATCGGCACGAGTTGATGATTGTTCATGGCCGTCTTCGACGATTGTGAGGGGAGTTGTACCTTCCCCGGTGGAGTGCTGAAAGGTAACTCTAGTAAATTGCTCGTGTCATTGAGTTACCTCACTTGTGGGTAGGTTCTTGCGGTGTCTAATCGTGTGGACGAGGTTTATGAAACACCTCTTAGCCACCGAACCACCAAGTGTTGGTCGACACAACGGGGACGTAGTTTGTTGGCAAGCATGTGAACCTCGCGAGAAAATCGGTTGTCTCTTGCCCATTTGGTATTCTCCCGGTGATTGGTATATATTCACCTTGTGATTGGTTCATCCCTCTACACATCGGTATAATCACCCTACTCACTCTCTTACATTCTTGCAAACTAGTTGTAGCAAGCTCTTTAGTGTAATTAGAATTGAGAGCTTACTTTCATATTTAAGTTTGCTTAGTGAAGCTCTTTAGAGTAGAAAGATTGAGAGCTCTTAGTGAGTAGTATCATAGCAAATTATGTGTCTAGCTATCATTGCAACTAGAATTATTGGATAGGTGGTTTGCAACCGTTGTAGAGCTAGAGCAAGTTTGCATTTCGCTATTTGTCATACTAATCAAATTGCTCTAGTTGATTTGTAGATTTTTAAATAGGCTATTCACCCCCCTCTAGCCATATTAGGACCTTTCACCGATGTCGAGGAAGCCGAGGTGCACTTCAACGAGGATGCAGGCACTCAACGCCTGCCTCACCGCTACGACGATCGCCTCGACGACCGATGTCACAGCGACCGCCGCCCCGGCGACCGTAGCTATCATCACGATAGCAGCCGTGACCGAACAGGAGGACATAGGCCTGGCCAAAATTGCCGCCACCAGCTAGAACACATCGTCGCCGCCGTTGGCCAACCTCATGCCAAGCATAACTATGATGAATAGTACCAAAAGATCCTCAACAGCCTGTGCCCTCTTCACAAGAACGCCAAACACAAGATGAATGATTGCATTGGTCTACCTAGGGAGTTCTAGGATAAGAGGCTCGATGATGATGCCAACGATGGAGCCAGAGGTCGTCGACCACCTGGGAACAACAACAACGCCTTTTAGGACCACAATACGGTAGTCGCCACCATCTTCGGGGGCCTCGCATCCACTAAAAGTAGAAGGGAATGGAAGCTCACCGCCCGACGAGTGCTCGCTGTCGCTTTAGAAGAAACTACTGCCGACCCTAGCTATCGCCCATGGTCCGAGGTCCCCATCACCTTCAGTAGGGCCGACCAATGGGTAGACATACCCTACACAGGGCGTTTCCCCCCTCATCCTCGACACAACTATCCAGAAGGTGCTCTTTAGTAAAGTCCTTGTTGACGGTGGCAGTGCTTTGAACCTACTCTTCACCAGGGCCCTAAGGGAGTTGGGCCTCGCGATATTAGATCTCACACTGTTGGACTCCTCCTTCTGGGGTGTGGTACCTAGAAGGGCATCTAGACCACTTGGAGAGATCACCCTATCAGTACAGTTCAGCATGGCAAGCAACTACCACGTCGAGCATATCAACTTCTACGTCGCCGACTTCGACACCGCCTACCACGCCATACTTGGCTGGCCAGCTCTGGCCAAATTCATGGCCGTACCACACTATGCGTATCTGGTGTTGAAGATGCCTTCGCCTGCAGGAGTCCTGGCTCTGCGGGCCAACCTCTCTGTTGCCTACGCCTGCGAGACAGAGAGTCTCGCTCTCACCGAAGCCACCGACCTCTCCATCCAAATGGCTAGCATGGTCACCGAAGCCAAGATAGCACCCACCGATGACATGGAGATTCTTGAGCTAGAGCTTCCCCGTGCCTCCGCCAAGTTCAAGGAAATCAAGGAGGTTAGCCTCGGCCTCGATGACACCTCCAAGACCGTGAAGATTGGGGCTCACCTTGGCCCCAAATAGGAAAGCGCGCTCATCTCCTTCCTATATGCCAATGTCGACGTGTTTGCTTAGAAACCTTCAGACATGCGGGGGGTACCATGGGAGAAGATCGAGCACTCCTTGAATGTCTCGCCGACCGCCAAATCGATCAAGCAGAAACTCCGCCAATTCGCACCACACAAGAAGGAGGCTATTAGGGTAGAAATAAAACGACTCTTAGCTACCAGGTTTATAAAAGAAGTGTATCATCCAGATTGGTTAGCAAACCCTGTTCTTGTTCGAAAAAAGAATAAAGAATGTGCGTTGATTATACTGATCTTAACAAACACTGCCCTAAAGACCCTTTTGGCTTGCCTCGGATAGACGAGGTTGTAGACTCTACCGCCAGCTACGAACTACTATCCTTCCTTGACTGTTACTCCAGCTATCATCAGATCTCCCTCAAGGAAGAAGACCAGATAAAGACGTCATTCATTACACCTTTCGGTGCATACTACTACAAAACTATGTCCTTCGGACTCAAGAACACCGGGGCTACCTATCAAAGGGCCATTCAGATGTGCCTCGACCAATAGATCGGCCACAACATCAAAGCCTACATCGATGATGTGGTCGTCAAGACCAAGATAGCCGACAACCTTATCGCCGACCTCAAAGAAACCTTCGCCAACCTGAACAAGTACTGATGGAAGCTAAACCCTTCAAAGTGCATCTTTGGAGTTCTATCCGGTATACTACTGGGCTACATCATCAGTGCTCGAGGCATCGAGCCTAATCCTAACAAGGTCTCCGCCATCACCAATATGAAACGGCCAACATGTGTCAAGGATATACATAAGCTTATAGGTTGCATGGCTGCTTTAAGCCGCTTCATATCATGCCTCGGCAAAAAAGGGCTACCTTTCTTCAAGCTCCTCAAGGCCTCCGAGCACTTTTCCTGGTCAGAGGAGGCAGACTTAGCTTTCGAGCAGCTCAAATTATTCTTAACAAAGCCGTCGATCATGATAGCACCAAGGCCAGATGAGACTCTGCTAATATACATCACTGCCACTTCTCGCGTCGTGAGCACAGCTATCATCATCGAACACGAGGAAGCTGGGCATGCTTACAAGGTGCAACGTCCAGTCTACTTTATTAGTGAAGTACTTAATGAGCCAAAAACTCATTATCCTCAGGTACAGAAGCTGTTATATGCAATTCTAATTACGTTGCGCAAGCTCCAACACTACTTCGAATACTACAAGATCACTGTGGTCACTGAGTTCCCCGTGGGGGACATTCTTCGCAACAAAGAGGCCAATGGCCGCATCATTAAATGGGCTATTGAGCTCGGCACCTATTCCATCGAATTTAGAAGCAGACCTACCATTAAGTCATAGGCGCTCGCTGACTTCGTCGTTGAATGGACCGAGATCCAAGAGCCCATCACCGCTGCTTGCCCCGAACACTAGGTGATGTACTTTGACGGTGCCCTTAACATCAACGGTGCTGGTGCGGGCATTCTGTTCATTACGCCAACCAAGGATAAGCTACGTTATGTTCTTCGGATACACTTCCCGACCTCCGACAACACCGTGGAATACAAAGCATGTCTCTATGGTCTTCGTATAGCCGTCGAGCTCGGCGTCAAACGCCTCATGGTGTACGGGAACTCCACACTGGTTATCAACCAGCTCAACAAAGACTGGTCCTGTTCCAGCGAGAAGATGGATGCTTACTGCGCTGAAATCAGAAAGCTTGAAGGAAAATTATATGGCATCAACTATCACCACATGGTATGTGCCCAAAATCAACTCACCGACCACTTATCCAAGCTTGGTTCTTCTCACGCCGCGATCCCGCTAGGGGTTTTTGTTCAAGATCTCCCGGCGTTATCCATCAAAGAAGATAAGGAAGTTGAAGAAGTTCCCCCTGCCGAGCAGTTGGTACTTGCGGTACCTTTGTCGGTCGCCGATTGGAGGAAGCAATTCATCAAGTACCTCACCAGCACCGAGGTACTCGCAGACAAGACTGAAACTGAACACCTAGTTCATCGGAGCAAGCTTTACGTGCTGGTGGACGACAGCTTGATGAGGAAAAGTGCCAAGGAAGGGATACTATAGAAATGCATCACCTAAGAGGAGGGAGTGAAGCTACTTCTTAAAATTCACTCTAGTTCCTGCGACAACCATGCGGCCTCAAGAACATTGATCGACAAGGCTTTCTGAGCTGGTTTTTATTGGCCCACAGCCATCACTAATGCAGAAGATCTCGTCTGACGTTGTGAATGATGCCAATTCTTTGCTAAGCAAATACACGTGTCGGCGCAAGAGCTGCAAACTATCCCAGCTTCCTAGCCCTTTGCATGCTAGGGACTAGACATGATCAGGCCTTTCAAGCTAGCACCAGGTGGTTTCTGATACGTATATGTCACCATTGACAAGTTCTCCAAGTGGATTGAATATAAACCACTCGCCTCGGCTACTACAAAGAAGGCAGTTGAGCTCTTTGAAGATATCATCCACAGATTTATTCTACCAAACAGCATCATCACCGATCTCGGAACTACGTTTACTGGACATCATTTCTGGGACTTCTGCGAAGACCGTTACATCTCCATCAAATATGTTTTTGTTGCCCATCCAAGAGCCAACGGTCAGGTCAAACGGGCGAACGGTATGATCCTTGATGCCCTAAAAAAGCGACTGTATCAGAAAGAAGAAAAGCACCCGGGCAGATGGCTCAAGGAGCTTCTAGCTATAGTTTGGGGGCTGCATACTCAAGCTAGTCGTAGCACCGGCGTGACTCCATACTTTTTGGTCTATGGCTCAGAAGCCATACTGCCAGTGGACGTTACTTTTTGAGCACCTAGAGTGAAAAACTATGATGAAGAGCAGGCCGCGGCTATTCGGTCTGAGGACGTCGACAGAGCCGAGGAAGAGCGCCTAATCACCTATGTCCATACAGCTAAATATCTGGAAGGCTTGCGGAGGTACTACAACCAAAACGTTAAAGGTCATTCATTTGCTGTCGGCGATCTCATTCTCCATAGAAAACAGAAGACTGAAGGGTTGCAAAAGCTCTCTTTCCCCTGGGAAGGGCCTTATGTTGTCAAAGAGGTTACTCGACTAGGTTCTTATTGCCTAAGTGACTTAGAAGGAGTCGATGTTCCCAACTCGTGGCACATCGAACACCTGATACATTTCTATCCTTGAAACACTACAGATATGTACTTTATAATTTTATATTTAGATAAGTTTTTGGTCTCCATAACTTGTCACCGTTTTGTCTCTATTGTGGTTTAACATCCATTTGTGGTCACCGAGCTATATGCTATTTCATGTCGAACTCCAATACGTACTCGCCGTAACTGCGCCGACCACGTTTCTCCAAATCGCTGAACATGATTTCTCCAAAATCTCCAAAGCTGGCGCCAAACAATTTCTCCAAATCGCCGAACACGATTTCTCCAAATTGCTGAACATGATTTCTCCAAAATCTCCAAAGCTAGCGCCAAACGATTTCTCCAAATCGCCGAACGATTTCTCCAGATTCGTCGAACAAAACGCCGACAAAATTTCACCCAAAATCGCTGAATAAGTTTTCTCCAAGTCATCGAATATGTTTTCCACAAACCTCCAACGTATTTTGCCACATGTTTGCTCCAAAGTTGCCAAACACTTTGTCTCAAATCTCCAAGACCTTTCACCGATCAGCGAGCAGCTTACTTTCTTTTTTGTTCTTTTCGGAGAAGACCCAGTCTCCGATCTCTCCCTAAACGTGCTACGGGCTCTGCGCTCTGCGTTATGGGTGGTTGGCTGTGGTTCCTTGGTCATGCCTATTCATCCTACACGTCTTTGGGGTCTGCGCCCCACGTTATGGACTACGGGCTAGCTAAGGCCGAATGCTCAGCACAGAACGAGTTGCTCGAACTACGCTTATACGGTCTATATCTCCAAGTTATTTCGATAAACCGCCGAGCAGCACACGTTCCGCTTTTTCCTCTCTATAGAGAAGACCCAGTCTCTGATCTCTACCCACACGTGCTACGGGCTCTGTGCTCTGCATTAAGGGTGGTCGGCTGTGGTTCCTTGGTCGCGCCTCTTCTTCCTACATGTGCACGGGCTCCGCGCTCGACGTCATGGACTATGGGCTAGTTGAGGCCATGGGGGTCGATAGTGAACTAATTACTCGGACTCTACTTATACTCCGTATAAATACTTTATGTACGTAATAACGAAGATTTTTTTGCTGAAATTCTTTCTGACCGCATACGCATGCACTTCATAATAGTTATCTGTATAAGTATTTTCCATGCTTTCGTGCATTCTAACTATACTGTCTAGAAATTACAGATGATGTCCACCAAGGAGATCATTGTGCTTCGCCACTACCGTCAGTCTCTCCGAACAGGTATATATCGTTGGCCAACTTTTTCGCCGCGTCTTCCACCTCATCCTCCAGCCGCTGGGTCTCCGCTTTGCTCAGCCCCTCGGCGTACCCGCCCCCTATCACCTTAAGATCAGTGGCTGGATAGTGGGACTGAACAACAGCAAGGGCATGGGTAGCGGCGAAAACAACGACGTCATGGTTGAAGCTCTTAAAGCTTTCCCATGCCATCTTGCATCTTTCGATGATGATATCCAGGTGCGGCGGCCTACCGTCGGGCTGAGGAATAGTTTCCGGTTCGATGCAGTCGAGCACTGGTTTGATTCCGGCAACTACGGCGTCAAATTTGTTCCTCTGGGTCTGGGCGTCTTGCTCCAGCACATCAAATTGTGCCTTGACCCTCCGACGGTAGTCTGCATGCATTTTGAAGTTCCATCAGGCAAGACAATTACTTCAGCAGAAAACCCGACCAAGGGGTACTCACCGTTTAGCTCCCCGGTCAGTTTGTTCGCTTGCCCTGTCTCCTTCGCTTTCTCCTCTCGGAGTTGCTCAAGGGCCTAGCGCAGTTGACCGAGCTCCACGTCTTGTTCTACACTTACATCAGTCATCACCAAAAGTAATCATATCCAACTATGTAAGGCATTTTTGTGGATCGTACGTACCTTTCTTCTCCTCGGAGATTTTCTGCAGCTTTTCCAACTGCTCGAAAGCATCTTTAAGTTGTGTAGAGGCAGTGGTCAGCTGCTTGGACTTGCTTCGAAGTTGTTCTTTTGTAGTCGCCAGGTGCTCAGATAGGACCCCTTCTGGTATTCTAGGTCCCGCGCGTTGGACTCAGCAAGGTCTCGCTCGCGCTAGGCCCTTTGAATGTTTTTCTCTGAACGGTTCATCGCCTCTTTGAGTTTTTTGTTCTCCTTGACGAGGGGCTCCATCCTCTTAATCAGCAGGTAATGGTGCTCGGCAGTTCGAGTTATCCCCTGGAAATGCACAATGACAATAACAGAAGGACACCACCAATGTCAACGAAGAATATTCAGGATTCAGTATTAACCTCGATTTGTTTTACTACTCCACCGAGGGCAGATTTTAGCCTCCTCATTTCTCTAGGGGTGTCCTCTTCCTTGACAACTACCACTTCATCACCACGCTTACGAAGGATTTGGATGGATTGGGTTCAAGGATCGTCATGAACGATCTCCTCCACCTCGTCCTCCTCTTCCGCAGCAGTAGGGGTCACTACAGGGGGGGCTCTGTGGTAGGACAGTGGGTCCGAGCATGACCTACGACCCCTCAGGGGGCACCATTAGCTCCTCGAGCGCCCCTGGTCTCACCGACCTAGACTCTGTTGCTTCGCTGGCAACTCTAGTTTCAGCTCCCAAGGGTCCGGCGCTACCCGATGTTGCTTCGGGTATTATCGCCGAGCCGGCCTCTGCTGATGCCAGCCCCTTGCCATCTCCAGCTCCACCCGCAACGGTCATTGATTTTTTCGCCGGCTGCTGAGCACTGGGGGACCCTAACACAGGGGCGGCAGGCATTACCTCTACCTCGGGATTAGCCTGAGGTTGCTCATCTGTTTAGGCGGGCGATTTCAGATCCTCCATGTGCCTTGCGCTGCATCGGAACATTTGGTCAATCATCCAAAAAGCTAAGATCAAATAGCAAAACAACACCTACGCGAGGATACTTACCGTTTGGTCTCCTGGGGCACCTTTTTGAATTGGTGAGGCCTGTGCAAGCCCCCAGGTGCGGCTGTGGGGTCGACCCCCATGCTCTCGGGTGGAGGTCTGTCCTCCTATACAGTTGGCCTCTGCTCCGCCTACTATTTTGGTGTTTCCTCCACCCATAACACCGGGTTTACCTCCGCCTGCTGCTCGGGGACTCCTGTCGCTTGCTCCACGGGGATTTTTGTTGCCTGCTACTCGGGGACTTCATCGCTTCCCCTTGGTTGCTCCTCCACGTGTGTGTTGCGTGAAGCTGTTTGCATGCTCGAAGGAGGGGGAACTATATCTTCATCGTCATTAGACCACTCGATCACCGTGGCCCTCCATGGACGAGTGGTCTGGTCGCACCTAGTGATATACCACTCGGTTTGCGGGGAGCGGTAGTCGCCGTTTTCCTCTTCTTCAAGGCCGGCTCATCTATCGCTGCTCGTTTCTCCCGGGATTTCTCCGATAACAGGGGGGATGCGTTGTGTGATCAACATCCGAATCTCTGGATTCTGATGAGATACTGACAAAACTTTCTTCAGGGTGTACTGTTGGTCGGACGTCCACTGCCGGTAGCCATTCAACTCTTGGCACGTCAGAAAAATACACTACCCTGTCCTGCAAATGGATCTTTGCATAAGTAAGTCAGTTCCCTGCTCGGCGATCGATAGTTGAACAATGCAAGTTAAGATGGTTACCTGAGGAGGCGGGTTCGTATAGTTGAAGGCCTTTGTTTCTTTTGGCCAGCTAAATGAGGCGCCAGAGGTGAATAGTTCTATGGTGTGGCTTATTACTTCTTTCCTTGACAACCGTTCAGGTCTCTCCCAAGTTCCATCGTTGTCGCCCTTGTAGTCAAAAGCAGGGTAGGCCCTCTCTTTGCAAGGCTAGACACAGCGTACTATGAAGCTTGCTACCACAAGTCCACCTCTCAACTCCACACCTTGAATCAAGTTAAGGAGCTCCTTCACTTGCTCCATGTCGATACTTCTTGGTCTCTCTGACCAACTTCTTTGGTTCTCTGGGATATGGTGGACGTCGTAGCAGATGGCCGGGTGGTTCTGTTTCATGTAAAACCACTTGGAATTCCACCCTTTCAAGGAAGTGTTCAGTGATATGCTGATATAATCGCTAGCCATTCCATCTCAAAGCTGTAGATATATGTCGCCGACCACCTTAGAGCCGCCACCACCTTTCTTCTTTAACCAAAACAAGTGTCTAAAGAGGTTGAAGTGCGGCAGAATCCCAAGAAACTCCTCACAGAAGTGAATAAAGATCGAGATGTGCAATATAGTGTTGGGGTGGAGATTGCATAGACTAATCGACCAAAATACCAACAGATCTCGTAGGAAAGGATGAATAGGGAACCCCAATCCATGCTAGAAATAATCTTCAAAGACTACAACTTCATTGGTGTTAGGCATTGGAAAGGGCTCACCACTGACTGGCTGCCATCCGGCGGTGACGCGGTCAGGAAGCACGCTCGCCGTCACCATTCTTTCAAGCTCTGCTTCTCTAGTGCATGACGACGTCCACTCTTCATCGCGACTGGCTCTGCCTCCTGCCTTCTTTGGGCTTGTTTTCTTCGGGTTCATGGCTCTCCTCTTCGACGCCATCACTCAGATCTGGATGCGGTCTGGCGTCGGCAACGTGTGTGGTTGCAAATCTGGAGGTGTAGTGGCTAAGGCGGAAGATGAAATGGCGAAGTGGCAAGGGTGGGAGAATGGGGGCGGCGACACTATTATATACCACTTTCCCCACTTTTACAACTCAAGGGTTTTTGGGAAACCGTTCCTGCGATCTGCGTCGCTCCAAATTCTCCGATGCGGCTTAATGGGCCGTTACCCGGGTTTCTGCTCAACCGCAGCCCATGGCGCTCATTTATCTCTACCATCTATTGTTCCTCGCCGAAATATCGCCGACTACTCTGCCATTTATTAAGGCTAAGTAACTGACACTATACAACCATTACTCCAGTTTCTTCTCCACGATTTGATTTCTTCGATAACTCCGCCAGCAGCATGGGGACTGGCGGCCTACTCCGTTGGTCTTTAATTGTTTTTCTATTTTTGATCCTGGCACCACGTGACTGCATCACCTACTGTCAGGCTCGGGGACTAAGTGGGCACACTTCACCTTGCGGTGAATATGTTTTGTCTCTTTCTGGGGCACGCCCAGGCACTGGCTTCCTGCTCGGCTGGTTTTCTACTATTCTTCAAGTTTCTGACCCTGGCACCACATGACTACATCATCTGCTGTCAGACTCGGGGACTAAGTGGGCACACTTCACCTCGTGGTGAGTGTGTGGGGTTTTTTCTCGAAGACTACACGCCTATAGAGGAAGATTGACTCCTACAACTTTGTTCGAACTCAGTGGGCACACTTGGTCCACTGCGGATAAATTTTTGATTCTAAACTTGAGCTCCTTACACCCTTATGGCAAGCCGTGCTTTGGTCACTCTGCTCGGCGATGGTTCACGGTGCTCGGCGACATATCACACTGCTCGATGACAGGTTATTCTGCTCGGCAACGGTTCACACTGCTTGGTGATGGCTCATGCAGCTCGCTAGTTCAGCATGGTGGTTGGACCATTAGCTTGACTGCTTGGCGTTGTTCGCACCTGCTCGGATAAGCTTAAGACGACGTTGCACAATGTGCACAAGGCGCTCGGGGACTAGCTTTGGGATGTACGACCTCGGATACCCACGGCAGACCACATGGGCTGCGCCCCTAGGGGTGGCCCAACCCATAAGAAGAAGCCTTGCGGGGCACGACACTGCTCGACACCTTCCGCAAGACATCGGAAAGATATCATGAAGATACTACGAGATCTGTTAGGATATGTATGATCCCAAGATTTCTATAATGAGTTATTACTTTCCGGTTATCTCTCAGATCTAACCGACTTGTAACCCTGCCTCTTGAACTATATAAGGCGGGCAGGGACCCCCTCTAAAATCACGGCATATCATACGATAGCTAATACAAACCAACAGACCACAGGAGTAGGGTATTACGTCATACTGACGGCCTGAACCTGTCTAACACGTGTGTCTTTGTTGCCTTCTTGTTCTTGATCACGCGCTCCTCTGCCGATCAATCTACCTTCGTGGGATACCCCTCGAAGGACTACAGACGATATTCTGTCGACACGTGGCCTTAGCCCGGGCTTGGGCGCCCCCTACCGCGCGACATTGCTAGTGTCCACGCAGACCACCGTCGGGTCGGCAGCCTCAGGCGCTGGCGGTAGTGGAGTTGGGCAGCGGCGGCAGTTGACTTGGGCGCGGGCACGGGCTTCAGGACGCCGGCGCCGCGTCGGGAGGATGAGAGAGTGAGAGACAGAGTGAGCATGGGGAGTGATGAACGGACTGAGACAGGGCCACGGGCGATGGGGGCGTTCAACTTTGGGACGGGGGCAAATACGTTCATACATCAAAATGAACAGTAAGTATACGCCTGCCAGTGGGCCCATGTAGCTGGAAGACGTATAAAATGGCAAAACTTAGTGAAACATCGAATTAGAATGATAAATCTCAAAATAGATGAATTTTAATGATACGTCTTAAAGTTCTGAGAATTGTAATGGTACCAATCCAAATAACATTTTTTACAAAACTAGTTAAAGTTGAGAAAGTTCGATCTGTACGTTTCTCGTAACCTCATCTATTCTGGGATGGAGAGAGTACGAGGTGCTATACTTGGCCATATGGCCCGAGGCCCGTTGGCCCGGCCGACGGCACGATGTTTCGGCCCGGCCCGGCCCAGCCTAGGCCTGGCCCGGCCCTTGGGCCGTGCCTGGGCTTCACTTTCGGCACGGCGTGCCGGCCCGGCCCGACCCGACACTTTGTAGGTCTGGAAATGGCTTCACAGTATATACGTTGAGCATAACTGAAACCCTAACTCTCTCCATCTCCCTCAGGCACCGCGCCCTCCAACCCTCTATCTCCGTCTCCCTCGGGCGCCGCTCCATCTCTCTCGCTCTCTCTCCCTCCCCCTCAGGCGCAACTCCATCCCTCTAGCTCTCCCTCATCGCGAGCACAACCGAGCGGCCACGGCCATGGCCAGGGCGCGCTCCATCCCTCTCCCTCTCCCTCAGGCGGCCACGGCGGCGCAAGAGGCGCGCATGGAGGCCAGGGCTGGCTCGCGTGCATGGAGACCACGACGGCTCAGGGCGAGCTCGTGCGGGTCGTGGGCACGTGGATCCGTGCAGCAGCAGCTCCTGCACCTTCCTCGGCAGTGGATCCAGCGCCACCACCTCCACGCCGGCGGCCGCGCGCATCGTCATCAACTCCGGCAGCAGATCAGGCAGGAGCAGCTCCTCCCCCGTGCAGGTCCGGTGGGCTCCCTCCTCCCTCCCTCTCCCTTGGTGGATCTGGCGACCCGGTGGAGCTGGCAACCCCGGCGGCGGCCGGCCTCGGGCGGATCCGGCGGGCTCCCTTCCCCCTCTGCGATGGCCGATGGCGACCATCCCCCTGTGTAGCGCTGCCTACGACGCTGGGCCAGTCGGGCCATCGGGCCGGCACGGCATGGCACGAGGCCTTTTAGGGCCGTGCTTGGGCCATTAGTGCTGCCCGTGGGCCGGCACGGCACGGCCCGATGCACCTGACGGGCCGTGCCAGCCCGATGACCTCCGGGCCGTGCCGAGCACGGGCCCGGGCCGAGCTGGGCCGGGCGGCCCGAATGGGCATCTATACGAGGTGCTAGCTCAAAGCCGTCCGATCAGGTGTCAAGTCCCGGTCGTGGTTGGCCGAACTACCGGCATCCGGGACTTCGAGTGCGAGGGGCGGAGCTGCTCCCTGCGGGTGGCGACAAACGACTCCGGCGCTCCTCCTTCAATCAGGTAGCAGGAGTACGTACTTACGTGCTAGCCCAGAGCCGTCTGATCAGGTGTCAAGTCCCAGTTGTATTTTGCTTTTCAAACTTCCTGCATGGACCTTGGACCAATCTAACTACGTGTTCCCGACGGACTCTAGTCCGCACAAGGACTGCTGACGCTAGTTGATTTTATGTTGCTTATTTCCTTTTAATCACGTAGGTATGAACACGATCAGCCGTCAAGCAAAATAAGTGATACGCGATGTTCCTTTAGTGCTTCACGTGATATTAAACAATTCGACTTCAATAGTTCAATACATTGTTGCAGCACGCCGACCCTACCAAATATTCCATATCCAAATAATAGGCCGTTATTTGTTTTTTTTTTGTGCAAGGTTCTTTATTTGGGTTAGGAATCCTATTTAGTTTACTTGGGGCCGAGGAATCTATTTGGATTATGATTCGCCTTAAAAACAGGTGTCTATTTTGGAATCGAACTTCGTATCGCGCTAGACAAGAGCTATTCTAATTCTTACGAACACGTGTTATATATATAAGTTCGGATAGAAGAAACTCTCTATTGTCCCGTAGCTAGAGAGAGACGGACCAAAAGAATGGAAAGACGAAAAAATGCCAAAATTTTTGTCTCTTTATTATTAGGTATATAGATTCGATTTGAGGAAAACAAAATTACAAACACCAAAATCATGAAAGAAACATAAAATAAAAAGGGAGAGAGAGAGAGAGAGAGAGTGCCGAGAGAAGGGTCAAACGGCTAGCAACTTGAGAACAAAGACCAACTAAGAAAGGGAAAATTAGTTCTATAGCACCAAAAGATTGCGATATCCGAAAAATACCATTAAAAGTTTGTCCATCCGTGAAATAGCATTGAACGAATGAACCGTTACCCGAGAATACCATTTCGTCACGTTCGGAGATAACGCTGTGAACTCCTGTCCACATACACCGGCATCGGCACCGACATAGCCGTGCCCTTGTGCGGTGGCACCACCATTGGCACAGCAGCGAAGGCGTCCTTGGCGAGCGGTGCCTCCATCGGCATGGGCACGCCCTTGTGCGGCTGCGGCGGCGCGACGGGGAGGAGAGGGCGGGGGCACCGGCTGCATGGCGGCGGCAATCTCCTCGATGCGGTGCTCGAGGCGGCATATGCATGCGTTGGCCTCGTCGTAGAGCCTGCGCACGCCGTCGACGACATGCGCGGGGGCGTGGCGCTTCGGCCAGCGCGCGATGCCGCAGTCAGCTGCGTCCATCCGTCGCGACAGCTGCGCGGCACAGTAGACGTTCAAGCGCGGGGACGCGGCGGCATGGCGGGCCAGGTCGAGCGCTTCCCTGACCCGCGCCGCAAGCTCACGGAGATCCCCCGCGAAGCGCTGGGTGTGCAGGCCGAGGCGCTGGACGAGCGACAGCAGCGGCTCGAAGTTCTGGCTTAGGCGCTCGGCAGTGGAGCGGCAGAACAGGGTGCCTTGCACCGTGTGGATCAGCTCCCGCAGGGCCTCGCCGGCCAGTTGGTCGAGCAGCAGCCAGTCGATGGTCGCCGCCGCAGCTAGTAGCTCGGACCGAGCTCCTCATCGCCTTCCTCTATCTACGCCGCCCTCGGCTCCTTCTCCCTGCTTGCGTGTGCTCGGTCCTACTTGCGTTGCGTGTGCTCCTGGTGGGTCTCCGCCACAGATCGACGTACAGATGGTCCCAGGATGGCCCCAGCATGCTAAGGGATTGGCGAGAGGGTGGGAAGAGGATGATGAGTGGGACCGTCCTCTCTGGGTGAAGTGGAGTGGACGCGAGGTAGATGCCGTTAACAGCGAGTTAACAGAATGCTATATTCCATAACATATTATTACTTTGAGTGGTATTTTACGTAACGGTAAACTTTTGATGGTATTTTCCGGATGTCGTGATCCTTTGATGCTATAGAACCAATTTTCCCACTAAGAAATAGCTAAGGATGCATTTGGTTGCCAGATGGATGCTGTATCGTATATCCTGCATGAGAGGAATAGGGTTTAGGGACCAGGTTGAGTGAAACCATATTTTGGAAAAAAAGAGAGTGCTTGGTGAAGTTGCATAAGCGGATGCAAAAAAAAAGATGATGTTTGGTTGCCTACATATAAGCGGAGACTGACAAGCGGACCCTGTATCCCATCCTCATATCCACTCAACCTAGCTCGACAATGAAGCTTAAATTACGCATATGAGCGGATACAACATCTAGGGAGCACAAATGCACTTAAGGAAACAAACAGCTACAATGGAACCGTCCATCCAAACACGTTTGTTCCAAAAGGTTTATACGCATCCACTCATGCATGCCAGCTATGTGCAACTGTCAGTGTTTCGAGTAGGCACCGGCTAGTAAATTTGTATATTACGCGTCTGACCCGGATGGTGTGCTAAGAGGACACAAGGATTACACTAGTTCGGGCTGAATGTCCCAACGTCCAGTTTCGAGCTGCTCGTGTTACTAGCACTGAATTTATAGTAGGGGGTTACAAACTGACGAGAGAGGGAGGTAGCTCCCAAGTCTCTGGTGTGATGTGGTGTGTTTGTTCGATGATTCACCCCCCTCTAGTGGGACATCATGCTTTCCCTTTTATAGACCAAGGGAAAACAGGGTTACAGCCGAAGGGAAAAGGAAAAAAGAAAAGAGAAATAAGGCTCCTGGAGGTGCGCCGTTCTCCTCTTCACGTGGGTCCTGCTGACTCTGTAGATTATGGTGGTAGCGACGTTGTACCGGAGTCCTGTTGGCCACTACAGCTTACGTGCGGGCGTCATGCGCCATTCTTGTCTTCCGTCCCATCCGAGCGGACGGAACGGTCAAAGGGTCCTCTGACAAAAGCCATGCGAGGGGCTAGAGGTACAGTGCCAGTCAATGGATGCCGGTTGACTGACGTTGGATGGTGGTCAGGCAGGGAGTTGGCAGCACAGTGCTGGCCTGTTGACGCAATGGGCAACGTGAGTTTCCTAGTATGGCCCGATGCAACCGCCAGTCGCATCAGGACACGTTCGAGGCATGCTCCCGGGCGTGCGCTTCCATGCTGTAGTGGTTGGAGCGGTTCGAGCCCTACCCTGGGACCACTGCTTTGGTCTGGTAGCAGATTCGATCCCTAAGGATCAGGCGAGGTGGAAATCTCTCCTTTAGAGCCAGGCAAGACGGAATTCGACCCATGGGGGTCAGACGAGGCGGGGCCCTCCCCGTGGGACCAGACGAGGCGTGTCCTAGCCCTTGGGGGTCAGACGATGCGGAAACCTCATCCTCAGCGTCAGACGAGGCGGGGGCCGGATGAGGCGGAAACCTCATCCTCGGCGTTGGACAAGGAGGGGCCCGACCCCTGGTGGTCGAACGAGGCAGAAACCTCATCCTTGGCATCGGACGAGGCATGGCCTGGTCCTTGGGGGTTGGACGAGGCAGAAACTTTGTCCTCGGTGTCGAACGAGGCATGGCCCGATCCCTAGGGGTTGGATGAGGCCGTAGTTGCGTCTTTAACCATCGGATGAGACGACATGACGCTCTTTAAACCTTTGGCTCGTATACCCAGGTATAGATATCCGATAGTAGCCCTCGAGCCTTCGAAGGAGTGAGACACTCCTGCAAAGCCTTTTTCATGATTTGATGCTTCTATGGCTGTTATGCCATGGAGGCAGGTCGTTATTAGAATTTTGGCGTCTTTTCCCTTGGTTTGTCAATCCACGTAGGGTGACCAAGTAGGATTTAGATACCAAGCCTCTATGTGGGAGATTGGCAAAAGTGGACACGGGCGCCCAGCCCTTGGGGAGGACACGCGCCGGTAATCCATTTTCCACCGGGTGCGCGCGAGCGCACTTGGTGGGTGTAGGCCCCGAGCCTTTGGAGGAGTGAGAAACTCCTGCAAAGGCTTTTTCCATGATTTGTTGCTTGAGGGCGCACAGGAGTACCGTTTGTTATTGTTGTTTTGTAGGATGGCAAGTTGCGCATGATACTCATTGTTTGTCTACGATCGTGTGTTCGGTCTCCTTGCGATGCTGAGCCCCCGAGCCCCCGCGCGTAGCCGAGGCCCGATGGAGGGGGGGGGTCAGTTCATCTTGTGATCGTCATCCCTCATGCGTTCATTTGCTAGAACGAAGGGGCTGAGCTGAGCCGTGCTTTCCTCAGTGGATGGAGCACGGTGCTCGATGAGTTGTTAACGAACTTGTTCGAGTGGAGCCCCAGCATCCCCTTCGTGGGGGGCCGGTTCAAGGTCAGCTGGTGACTGACTCTAGATTCTTGGTGGTCGGTCCATATAGTTCTCGGATCCGTTCGACCGATCTGAGGGCTCGATGCCTTTCTTCAGGGGAAAACCATGGACCGTGCATCATCCAAGACTCAAAACGAGGGTTAGGACGCCTGTGGTGCTTTGCGTGCTTTGGGTACTGGCCGCTAATGGGCCCATCCTTAGCCTCCCCTCACTCTAAGGTGCCCTAGAGTGGCCGTGAAGCCACTAGTGGGCTAGCCTTTGAACTCCTTGGCGTTAATGGGCTATAGGAGCGTTTTTAGCTCTATATCTCTCTTACCTGCGGTGGCCCATGGCCTTTGAAGTCAAACCATCGCTCGACGGATCCTTCACAGGGAAGATTGGGGTAGGCATGCACTCATCTCATGAGGCGGCAAGGCGACTGATGCTATGAGAAATAATGAGGACTCAGGCCTTGAAGGAAATGGATCTGGTAGGGCATGTGGCGTGTTAATTTAGGTGGATGGATCACCCCTTGCATGTTCCGCCCTTACCTTATAAACAAAGCGGTTTCTCCCGAGCCTCCATACGCACAGCCGCATCATTTGCCCTTTCAATCTTTCTACCTTTCGTTCCCGAGTCCCAGCCTTTGTTTCCCTGTTTCCACTCCACCGCCGGCAAAGTTCTTAGTCTCTAGCCTTACGCTGCCGTTGGATCTTCTGCATTGCCATCCTCATTCCTCGATGGAGCCGTGGCCTCACTCCGATGTTCTTCGCATGCACATGGAGGGTCTAGTCAAGAAGGGCCTTCTCTGCGCAAGGACCGTGGTGAATGAGTGGATCATACCTGGTGGTGAGGATGTGTCGTCGCCACCCAATGGCTATGCCATCTCCTTCATCCCCTTCCATGAGCGGGGGTTCATGACTCCTCTCCACCTATTCCTCCGAGGGCTACTGCACTACTACAGGCTAGAGCTACAGCATCCAAATCCCAATGGGATTCAACACATCTCGGCCTTCATCATGTTGTGTGAGGGGTATCTAGGGATCGAGCCCTACTTCAAGCTATGGAAGTACTTCTTTGTCGTCGAGCCATAGAAGAAGGAGAAGAAGCTAGACCTGGTGGTGCCGATGGGGTGCGCGAGCATCCATCTATGGGGCAGCCGGGCATCGAAGTATATGTCCATCCCCTTGTCAAAGTCCAACAAGGGGTGGCATAAGGTCTGGTTCTACCTAAAGAACAACGCCGCTACCCCCTATCGATCTTCACTGGCCCTTGATCGAGGAGGTGCCGAGGGCATGGAGATATGGGCCCATCGAGAAAGAGCAGAAGAGGCTCGGTGACATGCTCAAGGTCGTCATGACTCTGAAGCATCGCGGCCTTCATAGGACCAGCGTCATCGGAGCATACCACGTCAGGAGGCTGGCATCGCTAATGGCGTGTGCCCTTCTAATGTATAAGATGACGCCGGATTCCATGCCCGAAGGGATGGTGATGGTCGTTGGTGAGGCTCTCAGCATCGATGAAATGGCACAGCGCCTCAAGGAGGCGATGGAGTTCCTGATGGATCCATCAGTGGATCTCACCCTAGTGTACCCAGTCCTAGGGCAACCCATGATGTGGCTGGACATGGGTTTCATCGAACTGGTAAGCCTTCTTCAAGTTTCTTTTCTTAGCCGACCCTCCTTTGTTCTCAAATTCTAACCACTGGGATTTGTAGCCTGGCCTCATCGCCCATGATTCGGACCCACCACTGCTAGAGGACGCAGCGCGGAGGGTGGCGAACCACGCCGCAGCTGAGGTGGCAAAGGTGAGGAAGGATCGGAAGAAGGCGAAGAAGGAGCGATCAAAGATCCAACGTGGAAGGCGTCGGCAAGGCTCGGAGGAGAGCGGCAATGACGAGGAGGAGGAAGAGGAGGACCCCAACATTCTATGGGGCATGCTGGCTCTCGAGGTTGAGCAGGGTGACACAGGGCGGGTCAACTTGATCTCGATTCCGCAGCATGCCCTGGTGCAAACCGAGGAGGACGCGCCTCCAAGATCGATGGATGAGGACACTCCCCTGAGGTTGGCGGAGCAAGTTTGCCCTACTCTGACTGACCCCAATGTGCCTCTAAGATCGACGGGGGAGGACGCACCCCTAAGGTTGGTGAAACAAGTCCGCCCTGCTCCGATCGGCCCTACCAGGGGATCGAAGCAGCCAATCGTCGATGTGGCGGAGTCAAAGTCGAGTGACCAGCCCCTGAAATGACCTCAGGTAATGGCGTCGAGGTGAGTTAACAATTTCTTCGTCCTTTCATTGTGTTCTAGGATTTCATTTTGTGACATTGGTGCTTTTCGCAGGATCGGCCTCCGTAGACCCCTGACGTTGGTGCCGCAAAAGATCCTAGCACGTCGGCCAACCCCCTGGGAGCCAGCTGGCGTGGTGCTAGGGGCACATCATGATGGCGTCGAGGCAGACACGGCGTGACCTGAGGAAGCAGGGGAGGCAAAAGCGCCAATTGTGCTAGGGGAGGCGCTCGTGGAATCAGCGCCGCACTGGTCAATGTGCCCGAGGTGGGGTAGATGAGAGGAGGCACGACCAAGGTGTCCCCTATGGAAGCAGCAATGGCTCAGACTTTGAAGCCCGAGCTGCTAGCATCCTTAGTCATCAGAGGGTCCAGTCCTGAGGGAGCGATAATGACGGATGGGGTGTCGTCGGCCCCCGTTGGGCTAACGCCAACGGTTTTCATGGCTGACCCCTCGGTTGGGGCTAGGTCCTTTCGGTCCCTTGTCCGGTTGGGTGATGATACGTTCATGTGGGGAGGAGGCTGGCTCTGATGGGCTAGGCAGCTAGACTCGAGCAACTCGGTGTTCACCCTCGATGACCCAGCGGAGGAGAAGGACTGGACGAGCATGCGCTCGGGACTTGAGTCCATAGTCCGCTCCCTGACCGACGCGTTGGGGGTGCTAAAGGATGACATCGCCCCGGACGGCCAGGTTTGCCATGTATTCACATTTTCTACTTTTGAGCCTTGTTTATATGATTCTAACCTGACTTTTTCATAGTCTTTTGTGATGCATAGCCTGGCGAAGTCCCTATTCCTCCATCATGAGAGGGAGGTTTGGGGGCTTACTGCCGAAGTGCTATGGCTACAGGAGGAACTGGTGAGCCTCTAGACCAAGGAACGGGAAGCCCTTCAACACGCCAATGAGGCTAAGGACAAACTCAAGGCTATGGTTGCCAAGGCCAGGGAAGATACCATGGAGCTTGGATGAGTCTGCCTGGCCCTCGACCTTGCTCAATGCACGCTTGAAAATGAGCGGAAGTCAAAGGAAGAAGCCGAGGGCTGGCCGCTGCCTTAGCTGGGGATATTGGCGCCCTCTAGAGGGAGAAGACAGTCCTCGAGGAGCAAGTGAATGGTGAGGCTCTGGTTACCTTTTTGGTTGTCATTCAAAGTCAATGTTCTGACACTCTTTGGTGTTTGGCTTGGGCAGCCCTTCAGAGGCAACTCTCCGAGGTGCGGGGTCAACTCCAGTCGGAGAGCGATGACTGAAAGCTCTAGTTTGGTTTTGGTTAATTGATAAAACCCTAAGTGCTAACCTAGTTTATCAAGATGATTATGAGATAGGTAGCACTACTCCAAGTGATGAAGCAATGGCGAAGATCATGACAATGGTGATGGCATGGTGATGGTCAAATGCTTAAACTTGGAAAAGAAGAAAGAGAAAAACAAAAGGCTCAAGGCAAAGGTATAAAATGTAGGAGCCATTTTGTTTTAGTGATCAAGACACTTAGTGAGTGTGATTACATTTAGGATAGATAGCCATACTATTAAGAAGAGTGAAACTCGTATCGGAATGTGGTTATCAAAGTGCCACTAGATGCTCTAACTCATTGCATATGCATTTAGGAGCTAGTGGAGTGCTAACACCCTTGAAAATGTTTGTGAAAATATGCTAACACTTGTGCACAAGGTGATACACTAGGTGGTGTTGGCACAACTACAAAGGAGGTGGTGTTTGCAGGGTTGAAAATGTTCGGCGCTTTTGGGAAAATGAAATGCCTATTTTCTATTGTGCCGGATGCAAAATTCTTGGTGGTTGGCACATTTGAACAAGGGTGAAGAAGTTAGAGTTGAAATGGAGTTGATCGAAATGATGCTGGCGTCGGTCTACTAACCGAACGCTGGGTCACTCAGCGACCGGACGCTGAAAGGCTGCGTCTGGTCGAGCTGTCAGATGGCATAGTAGCTAGGGTATTGCACCGGACGCTGGTCTGTGTCCGATCAAGGTGGACCGGACGCGTCCGGTCGAAAAAACATGCCTCGGGGAGCTTACTGGAAATGACTGGGCGCTGGGGCTTCAGCGTCCGGTTAGTTTTACCGGAGCATCTGGTTAGCTTCGCAGCCGTTGAAATCTGACGAACAGCGTTTGAAGCTGGTGACGCGTGGCATCCATCGGGCGACCGGACGCTGAGGGCCAGCATCCGGTCAGAGCGTGTTTTGCCCAGTGAAGGGGTATAACGACTCTATTTGATGGGGGCTCTATTTATAGCCCCATGGCCGGCTCAAGGGAGAACTCTTGCACATTTTTATTGACATTGCAACCTTGTGAGCTTAGCCAAAGTCCTCCCACTCATCTACATCATTGATTCATCATTTTTGTGAGATTGGGAGGGAATCCAAGTGTATTGCTTGAGTGATTGCATCTAGAGGCACTTGGTATTCGTGTTACGCTGCGGTTTTCGCTTGTTACTCTTGGTGGTTGCCACCACCTAGACGGTTGGAGCAGCGGTGGAGGATCGGCACGAGTCGGTGATTGTTCGTGGCCGCCTTCAGTGATTGTGAGGGGAGTTGTACCTTCCCTGGTGGAGTGCCAAAAGATAACTTTAGTAAATTGCTCGTGTCATTTAGTTACCTCACTTGTGGGTCGGTTCTTGCGGTGTCCTATCGTGTGGATGAGGTTTGTGAAACACGTCTTAGCCGCCGAACCACCAAGTGTTGGTCGACACAACGGGGACGTAGCGTGTTGGCAAGCACGTGAACCTCGGGAGAAAATTGATTGTCTCTCTTCTTTGGCATTCTCCCGGTGATTGGCTATATATTCATCTTGTGATTGGTTCATCCCCTACACGTCGGTATAATCACTCTACTCACTCATTTTCCTTCTTGCAAACTAGTTGATACAAGCTCTTTAGTGTAATTAGAATTGAGAGCTTACTTTATTATTTACATTCATCTAGTTGAGCTCTTAAGAGTAGCAAGGTTGAGAGCTCTTAGTGAGTAATTACATAGCAAGTTTGTGTGCCTAAGTATTCATTGCAACTAGAATTGTTGGATAGGTGTCTTACAACCCTTGTAGAGCTAGAGCAAGTTTGCATTACGCTATTTGTCATACTAATCAAATTGCTCTAGTTGATTTGTAGATTTTTAAATAGGCTATTCACCCCCCTCTAGCCATATTAGGACCTTTCAACGACCATGATGCCTTGTGTGCTGTCGTTAGGTTGGTCTTCAATGACCTAGGGGTTGCCCCAGGCGTGGAGACAAGCTCACTCGTAGTGCGTGTTACCCAGATCTCGGATCAGGCGCACGCGCTCGCAAGGGAGGCCCTGCACACTGGCATCCATCGCGCATCTGCCGTCACCCGCTCCCACTACATCGACATCGACCTGCTAGTGATTAGTGAGGGCTTGGTGCCTAGCTACACTGATGCCGAGCTGGACGAAATTGAGAAGGAAGCAGAGCCCCCGATGCGGGACCTGGCGGAGAAGTTCGAAGAAGAAATCCTACCCAAGAATGTTTAATTAGATAGCCGAGTCTGGCATCGGTCTTTCTATAAAGACTTTTATTATGGCCAAAAACTTTGTTTGGCCCCTATATATATAAAGTTTGCTGTGATCCGACCCTTGTTTTATGTTAAGGCAATAGAAATTTAGGTTGAGAGCAACTAAGTAATGATCATGCTGGTGTGCAAGCGATGGCGTAGTCGTCGGGGTGTAGGCTTTTTGCACTCCAACCAGTTTACTCATCGTTAGTTTTTGGCAATTCTTATTTATAGGTCTTGTCATAAAAAGGAGGGTCGGATGAGAAAATATTTCTAAGTATATGTACTCCTATCAACCCCTGAGTAAAACCTGACCCTAGGTAGTTGCTGGGGTTGGGTATTACTGCAATCCAATCAGATCGAAAGCGAACCTGATAGGAGGTAACATTTTTTTATTTTTGTAGAAACATCACTTAGTTTGATAAGCATATTGAAAGCTTTGGAACTAGAAGACTAAGGGTAAAAGTGACGTAGTTGTTTGATGTTCTAGGCGTTGGCGTTGGCTTTGCCGTCCTTAGTTTTGAGCTTGTAGGTGTCGGGTCGGAGTTCTTCTACGATGATGTACGGTCCTTCCCACGGCGCTGAAAGCTTGTGGCGATTTTTGTTGCTCTAGATGCGACAAAGGACTAAATCACCTATGCCAAAGGCATGACCCCGCACGTGTCGGCTATGGTACCATCGTAGCGCCTACTGGTATTTGGTCGAACGGAGCAGGGTGATGTCGTGTGCTTCGTCAAGCAGGTCCATGTCGTCTTCCAAAGTTGCTTTGTTTCCTTGCTCGTTGTAGGCCTTAACCCTCGGTGCTCCATAGTCAAGGTCGGTTGGGAGGATAGCTTTGGAGCTATACACCATGAAAAACGGCATGTAACCAGTTGCTCGGCTGCTGGATGTCCTTAGGCTCCAGAGTACCGCGTGAAGCTCGGCGACCCACCGTCCACCAAACTTGTTCAAACGGTTGAAGATCCTAGGCTTGAGGCCATGTAGGACCATGCCATTTTGTGTGCTCGACCTGCCCGTTCATGCGGGGGTGCACCATGGTAGCCCAATCAACATAGATGTGATGGTCATCGCAGAACCAAAGGAATTTCTTCCCCGTGAGCTATGTGCCGTTGTCGGTTATGATGGAGTTCAGGACTCTAAATAGGTGGATGATGTCTATGAAGAACAACACGGCCTACTCGGAGTTGATCATGGTGATTGACCGAGCCTCTATCCACTTCATGAACTTATCCATGATGACAAGTAAGTGCGTGAAGCCCTCGGGCGCCCTCTTGAGGGGCCCTACCAGGTCGAGCCCTAGACCATGAATGTCCACATGATGGGGATCATCTAGAGAGATTGAGCCGGTAGGTGAGTTTGCCGAGCGTAGTACTGGCATCCTTTGTAGGCACATATGACCTGCCTGGCATCGGCCATCATGGTCGGCCAGTAGAAACCTTGCCGAAATGCATTTCTGACCAAGGTTCTAGGTGCGGCGTGATGTCCGCAGACCCCTCCATGGATGTCTTCTAGCAGGCCCTTCCCTTGCTCGGTGGGGATGCAGTGTTGTAGGATCCCAGTGAGGCTGCGCTTGTAGAGCTCCCCTTCGATGGTGATGAAGGAATTGGTGTGATGCGTGAGCCGTCGGGCCTCCGTCTTGTCGGTAGGGAGCACCTTGTGCAGGAGGCAATCAAGATAAGGTGTTCTCCAGTCGGTCGGAGGGTCGGGCTCTATCACTAGGTCATTGATGAGTTCCATGACCTCTAGGTCAGATGGGACTAAGGGTTGGTCAGCCCTAGAGCCTAGAACTAGCGGCTCATGGCTGACCTATTTGGGTTCCTCATTTTGAACTGAGGGCTTGTATAGGTCACAAGCGAAGATGCCAGTGGGGACTAGCTCTTGACTCAATGCCATCTTCGCTAACATGTCAGCTGCTTTGTTGAGCCGCCTTAGGATATGGTTGAGTTTGAGGCTATCAAACTTGTCCTCCAACTGCCGGACTTCATGACAATACGTAGCCATCTTGGCAGTGTGACAGCTTGACTCCTTCATGACCTGGTCGATGACCAGTTGTGAGTCGCCTCAGATGCCAAGCCATCAGATGCCCAGCTTAATGGCGATGCACAAGCCATTGATGAGTGCCTCATACTCAGCCACATTATTTGAAACTGGGAAGTGGATGTGAATTGCGTACCTCATGCACACCCTGAGGGGGAAACAAAAGCCAGCCCAATGCTGGTGCCCTTCTTCATAGGTGATCCCTCGAAGTACATCGTCTAGTACATTAGATTGATGGCCACTGGTGCCATCTGGGTCTTGGTCCATTCAGCCACAAAGTTAGATAGTACTTGAGACTTGATGGCCATTCATGGGGCATACATGGCGCCCTGATCCATCAGCTCGAGCACCCAATTCCTGATTCTCCCCGTAGCCTCCCGATTCTGGATAACCTCGTCAAGGGGGAAGGATGACACGATGGTCACCTGGTATGAGTTGAAGTAGTGGCGCAGCTTCCTCTTGGTGAGCAGGATGGCGTAAAGGAGCTTCTAGATCTAGGCATAGCGTGTCTTGGAGTCAGACAAGACTTCGCTAACAAAGTACATGGGGCGCTGTACCTTGAGGGCATGTCCCTCTTCTCCCTATTCTACAACCAAGGCGGCATTGACCACCTATGTCATAGCTACGATGTAGATTATGAGCGGCTCTCCCTCAGCGAGTGGGACCAGAATTGGGGCCTTTGTTAGGAGCACTTTGAGTTTGTCTAGCGCCTTCTGAATCTTAGGCATCGATGCAAACCAGTCAGTTTTCTTCAGGAGCCAGTAAAGGGGGAGCCCCCGTTCGCCGAGGCACGAAATGAAGCGACTAAGCACTGTGAGGCACTCAATAATCTTCTAAACTCCCTTTAGGTTCAGAATCGGGCCCATTTTCGTGATGATTGAGATTTTTACCGGTTGGCTTTGATGCCACACTCGAAGACAATGAATTCGAGCAGCATGCCCCTTGGGACCCCAAAGACGCATTTCTCGAGGTTGAGCTTGATGTCGTTCTCCTAGAGCTTCCTAAAGGTCTGCTCTAGGTCAGCCATGAGCTGGTCGGTATGCTTGGACTTGACTACAATGTCGTCCACATAAGCCTCAATGGTCCACCCGATGAGGTCTCTAAAGCATTTGGTCATGCAACGCTGTTACATAGCCCCAATGTTCTTGAGTCCGAATGACATCATAACATAGCAGAACGACCCAAATGGGGTGATGAAAGAGGTCATGAGCTGGTTAGACTCTTTCATCATGATCTGATGATACCCAGAGTATGCATCAAGGAAGCATATGGTTTCACACCCTGAGGTCGAGTGATCTAGCTGATCTATACGTGGCAAAGGAAATGAATCCTTAGGGCATGCCTTATTGAGGCTCATGTAGTCGACTCACATTCTCTATTTCCCGCTTTTCTTTTTTACAAGAATGGAATTGGATAACCACTCCAGGTGGTACACTTTCTTGATAAAACCGGCCACCAAGATCTTAGCAATTTCTTTGCCGATGAGCCTCCGCTTCTCCTGGTTGAAGCGGCGAAGGCGTTGTTTGAACGACCTAGAGCTCGGCCTGATCTTCAAGGCATGCTTAGCGATTTCCCTTGGAATTCCTAGCATATCCGAGGGTTTCCACGTTGTCAGCAAGAAATTTTTGTCCCATGCCGGGGCACACGAGCAAGCCAGAAGGGTCCACTCGATGGAGCTAGAGATTCACCTAGCTTCAACGTAGGGATTATCCATCCCACGCACTCCTCCCGAGATGTGTTAGTCAATTTGACCCTGCAATTGACAAGGAGAGAAAGCTAATCAGTAATTTAAGGCAAAACATGCTGGTGTTGCTAGATAGTCCCGAATGTGTGGCTCTGAGAGCCGATGTGGAAGGAGATCGACTAAATAGCCAATTCCAGCATACTCATAAGAATAAATCAGTTAAAGCTCATGGAGTTATGGAAGAAAAATCGGTTATCATTCAGGATAAATATCGTTATTTAGACAAATATTAGTCAATGGCAATAGGATGTCAACACTAATCAGTTTATGCTAAGCCAATGACTGCAAGTAACTGAATCCCTTTTTTACATGAAAAATTCAGCCCATCATCATTTAACCATTTAATAGAGATAAATCTATGAACATATTAGATCTCATCTATCACTATGACCAGTGGGGCATGAGGCAGAATCATGCAGGCCGTAGAAACAGCAATAAATTCAATGACCCTAACCTATTACTAATATTAGTGGGGCATGAGGCAGAGTCATGCAGGTCATAATACAATAATAAGATCATAGGGCTAACACATCTTTCAATCTATCTCTACTTCAATGGTCTCATGATATGAACAACATATGTGAAAACACTCGATATCGGCTAAAATAGTCGATTAAGGCATAGCACACAATTAAGGTCATGCCCTATCACTATCAGGAACAGATCTACCAAATAACGATCCTACTCTATGGGGCTAATAGTGGGGTGTGAGGCAAAATCACACAGGCCGTGATAACAGGCCATGGAACGGTTTTCGCTAGCTAATAGATCTATTCAAGACCAGACATGCCTTAACCGCACACTATGCATGATTAAGATTGACATAAAACAACCGATAAAACATAACTCATCGTTTATGGTGCAGATTAGATCAGTTTAGATTAATAAACGATGGGTTAAATAGGATATAAAGCTGATCTAGATCAATCTCAATCGGGCGAAGTGATATTGCTATAATTAAATAAATAATGAAAGCAATAAGCAATATTGGTAACTTAATGAATCTATCCGAAGGACGTTGCCCTTAGATAGAGCCGATAACTTGACCTTAATCTAGTTCGAGCAGTGGAGGTTGACTGGATCGATACAACCTTACTTGAACTAAACAAAAGTCAATAACTAGCTTATACCAGAGTTGCAGTGGAGGTCGACTGGATCGATGCAGCCATATGAACAGAAGTATAAGCCATGATGGGACTTATAGACAAGCCAGAGGTCGACCAGATCGATGCAGCCGTGCTTGCTGAAGAACTCACCGAGATCTACTCTACTCCTACTCCTAAGGGGTGGCCGGAGCCAAAAAAAGTAAGTAACTTGTATTTGATTGATTGTGTGTCCTCTTACAATAGCCGGAGTCCAATATTTATACCCGGAGCCTAAACATGACTCCTACTCGAGCACGACTCATTACGATCTTCGGCATAGAAGAAAGCATTCCTAATTTAAGATAATTTGGACCCTAATCTTTCCCTTTTTGTAGAGTCCGATATATAGTTTTCTGGCACCAACCGTAGCTCATCATCATTATCTGCTGACATCATCCAAAGAGATCCGATTCCAGAGTCGTATCTGAATCAACTGATATCGATTCCTTAAATGGCATAATCTTGGAAGCCTTTGAATTCCCGCATTCTTCTCCCAAATTTTGGTGTAAACACATGCCCCCAATTTTGAGATAAAAGTGATTTTATTTGAAAATTCCTATTTATCCGTTTACCACACCGCAACCGTTCTATTCCAAGATATACGCATGATTCCTGACTTCTCGGCTCGAGTTTTATATAATATCCCAATAGTACCTCTTCCAACTCACTTGGCATATTTGCTTTTCTCCTTTTCCTTGAGCAAATCTTAATATCCGATGCCATCGTCGCCAAGGCCTCAAACCCTAGCAAATCATCTATCTTATCAAGCTGTTATTCAAGAGTTCTTCATAAGATTCAAATCTACTTTGGCTTTAATGGCAACTAGCGACCATATCCCTGAGGTATGCCTTCCAAGTTTCCCATTCTCCAAGTACCGGTCGCTACCCTGTGTTTCTTTTTTTGCTAAATTTATTTCATTCAATTTTTAGGAAATGAGGAACAAAATCTTGATCCCATCAGCTATTGCTTCCAATGTTTATTTTCTCAGGCCTATGGGTGATCCTGATCCATTTGATTTCATCCATCAAGAAACCAACCAAATCCCCTTCAAATAGTCTGCAGTGGATTTGTCCTCTTAGAATACCAAAACTCCCTTCAGAAATTGACCCAAAATACCTAAGGGATGGAGAAATTAGTTCCATAGGGTGTTTGAGGAAAAGGGTGGAGATTGGGAGCTTTATGATTTGAATCATCAATGCTTGTCACTCTCATTGTCTGGGATGGAGAGGAATGATTCACTCTTGATTTCTACATCTTATTTTTGGTCCAATGCCCTTAATACCTTTGTATTTGGTCATGGTCCAATGACCATCACTCTGGCCAATGTTTACATGTTGATCGGCCTTAGAATTACTAGATCAATGCAGCTTTATGAGTACTTGAGTGCCGGATCGAAGAAGTTAGCTAAGATATCAGACTGCACAGGATGGGCTAGTTACATTCTAAACCATATTGGAGACGAATTAAATATTAGTGAAAGGGAATATGTAGCCTTTCTGAACATGTGGCTTGAGAGATTCATCTTCTGTGGGTCATCTTGTGGCCCGACTTACAATCATAAACTCATGGTCGAGCATCTAGTAGTAGGCAAGGACATCCCTCTTGGAAAGTATCTGTTAGGAGCTGCTTATCATCTAATGTACCAGGTAGCTGCCCAATTACTAAAGATGAACTAGTGCATGCTATTAGTGGCCCCTAGTGGCTGATACAACTATGGCTTAACCTGTACATGCATAAGATTATAAGGCTTGATCTCTGAAACCTGAGTTTCCTTTCCTCTAATTTTGATGAGGAATATAGAGGCGAAGAAGAAAGAACCAGTTAGTGTACAAGCTATGGTGAGGCTGCATTGGCCATAACAATCGATATTGACATTGGCCATCTCTTCAAAAAGTTTTTATAGAGGGTTTGATGTAGACATCCTAACTTGGCTGCCACACGATGAGGATGAAAACAATGAGTTGATCTTCCCATTCAAATTCTAATTTGAATCAGGCTACTTGGATGAGACGACGGCTGCAATCTTCAATTCCTTTATCAAGCCCTGTGTCCTTCTAGCCAAATTTCGTCATGGTCATGACAAAATGGCCATAGGTTTCCTCCTTTGTAGCTTGTTAGTTTGGTTTTGGTTAATTGCCTCCTCAACTTTTCTTCAAAGATATACTGAGGCCAAGAGAGGATATTAGTGAAGTACTGAAAGTCTCTAGAGTTTTCCAACTAGGGTTAGATCTTCCTTCCCTTTGCTTGCATGACTGGATCAGAGTCAGCTTCTCTTCCACTCTCTTTGACTCCTAGTGGCAAGAATGACACTCTCATCTTTTCTGTGGGTTGGTTCACTGTTTGTGTATAGCTCTAGATGGGGAATTTGCTTCTAACAGAGTGGTAACTTGCCATTTCTTTTCAAGAAAACTGCTTGACGAATTCCTCTACCAACTGTTCTAATCGACCTTTTTAGGATGCTAAATTTGATCCTCCAAGCTTGGAAAGGAAGGGGTGTCCTATAGATTACTAGCCACCATACCCAGTTTCAAGAATGGGATCGGCTGCGCCTTTGCTGAAGAAATTGATGAAAACTCATGTTGCCTCCACTATTGTAACATATCATTCTTCAAAGTGCAAGGTGGCTCAAGGGACAACCTAGAAAACCACTACTGGGAAGAGACTCTATAGAACAAGACCATCAGCTGCTCATGTCTTTCCCAAAATCATATTCAATTCCTAACCCCCTTCTTTCACAGTTATCAACCATTGCATCCCAATCGGTTCTGGGTGCGGAGCTGTTGTCCCAGGCATTCAGTTTGGCATCAACTAGACCCTCATCAACCGATCCGTAAGAAGAGCCGATTTTGATTGAAACAACAGATGCTTCAAAAATGGCAGAAGACGTGAGTCCTCCTATCTCATCTTTGATGTTGCCAAAGCATTTCCTCAAAAAATCCTTATTCAACTTTTATTCCTCATCAGATTTCTTACCATGCTAGGTACTTCCTGAGGAAGCACTGACATAAGAGCAGGAATCTGACAGTCCCCATATTGAAAATGATCCTGTTGTCGCTGATGTTCAAACTGTCAACTCCCTAATCCCACACACAACTGATGGTAGGAAAGCCATGTGCTCAATTTATTTCTCTGCAATAAATACGAACTAAAATTCTTTCTAATGTTTGCAGATGTCAATGTTGAGAGTCCAAAGCCGATTCAACTAGATATTACTGGTGCATCATCAGTTGTTCCTCCTCTTCAGACAGAAGCTATTACAGAAATGGTATTGTATCTTTTTCATCGTTCATTTTGTTATAAACTGATTCAAACCTCCTAACCAAGATTTCTTTATACATAGGCACTTGATCTTCTAGCCCTAAGCTACTCTTTCAATCTTGAGGAGTATCTTAACGAAGATGAAAATAGTTCGTTAGTCACCTCCTCTAAGGAAGCTTTGTCAAAAGAGATCAGAAATCAACTAAGAGACATATTGTCAATGTTTGAGAAGCATATAGCCGATTTGGTCCAAGACACTCATTCAATGAGGAGAGTCTTCTTGTCCATTAAGGGTAACACATCCCCAGTTCTTTCCAAAGTCTTGTCACCTTTATCTACTTTTAAAGATCAGGCCCTGAAGGTGAAAAAGGCTCAGAGCAATCTGTTCGACCGTGAAACTTTATTAGCTAAGGGGAACTCCAATAGGCAAGAGGCCAAAGAGCTGGCACATAGTTGATTGATCATTTGAAGAACTCCTCTCTCAGTATCAACCCAAAATTGTCTCAACTGGAGGCCAGGCGTACATAACTTGAGAAGGAGCTAGAAAACATGAAGGCTGCCATTGACAGTCATAAGTCCATCCTAGCCCAAATACCCGATGCCATTCAACAAAAGAAACAGGAACTATTAGCCAAAGTCAAAGAAGGCAGAGCCATCTGAAGTAGCCTCAAGAGCATTCCTGAATCAGCCGAAGAAGATAAGCAACAAATCGCAGAGGTTGACACTATCCGGCAAGAAGTGTTGAAAGCAATCCAGGATATTCTAAACTTGTAATTCATGCATCATATATCTTGTGTAGAATCAAAGGTAATCATACTGTTTGTTGCCTAATTGTACTTCTTGCTCTCGGCTAAAGAGCCAATTTGAAAATAGCCAATTCTAGACTTCCAACCATAATCTAATTAAGTCTGAAAACATGGCCTTTATTATTACAAAAACCCTTCAATCTTCTATCCTTAGTCATCCGACGCCATATTCTCCTCAATATTAGTGAGGTGGCGCTTCACCTTCTATTAATTGCGGTTGCCTTTTGCATGTCTCGAGGCATCCACCTCCTCGCTTCGTGGCTTCAAATACTAGCCGAGGGCTCCAGCCTCGAACACATCTACACTTGCAACCATTCATGTTCCTTTGCACCTCTCCACCCTCATAGACTCTATAGCGGTTTTTTCTCTCCTTCTTGTAGACCCAAACAAACCCTATGGCCGGCGAGGACAATCGTGACAAACGTGCAGCGGAGGAGATTTCAGAGGAAGCCATGCCGGTGAACCAGTGCCTGCGATGCATGAGGTGAGATTGATATCTTCTGTTGGTGATGATGAACTATTCTGATTTGTCTACAGATTTGTTTTGAATGATAGTCTTCATCCTCTTCCCAGGACCAGTGAGCCCTTTGATGCTACATCTTCTGCGCCGGCCTCATCGTCGAATTCTTCCGACTCCTACAATGGTGACGATGCTTGGTGTTTTCTCCAAGAGTGCAGAGCGGCTTAGAACCGCTATTCCAAGGTGACTTAGGAAAATGGCCAACTCGAGATCCATCTCGGGGTCTCTCATGCTGCCCTTCATGTGGACGAGGAGGAGGCCAGTGCCGTTCGAGCGTGGCTGGCCGAGTCTGACACCGCGGTGGCAGGTAAGACAAACTTCAGGAATGCCTCTATTCTAATTTTCACTGTCTTTATCTTGATAGCTCTTTTATTTTCTGTGATTGTTAGCCCTAACAGTGCAGTCAGAGTCCCTCCAACTATCAATGAATGTGGCCGTGGACACCATCAATGCTTGGGGTCCTCTCATCAATGCTTGCCTCTAAGACATTCTGGCCCACATTTAGGAAATCGCCCACCACGACGTTCATCATGGCACGTCGGTGGCGCTGACCGCAGCGTAAGTCCAGACCAGGTATGAGCTCCATGCCATGGAGACCGGCTTCTTGATGGGTGACGACCCTAAGGAGCATGAGGATTTGCTTGAGGAGTTTGTTGTCATGGCGGAGGCCATTGTGGACATCACATCTACTCAAGATGTGGTGAACAAGGTCTTCGTTTAGCTTGTATCTAGGGCAAACTAATGAATGAAACCTTCTATTCTTTCATGAAGTGTCTTAGTGCAATGCCCCAGTATGTGTCATGAATGTCTTTGTTTTTGTTTTTGCTCCATAGGTGATACATATCATATCGGCCTTTTCACATCTTTAGGCTTATTTTTGAACTAGAGGCGATACCCTTCTAGTATCGGCTATTAGAGCCGATAACTAAACAAATCAGCTATCAAGTGTTGATCAAATGCTAGGATAATATCCCTTCAAATATATTACGTCAATCTCTATTGATAGGTTGCACCAGAACTTTTCAGACCAAAGGTTAAACGATTAATCGATCTAGGCCAAGTATCTCATTAAGCGAAACAAAACTTCCTTTAATAGATCCATCAACTCTGAATTGCATTTATGTTTTGACTTAGCGTTCACATATGTCAGCCTAAGCCTATCCCTAGGACCAATGCTTATTCTTCTCTAATCCAATGGCCAACGCGAAGCTATGACTATCCACTAAAATAAACTCTCAGAGTCGATTGCTTGAACCGGCTGTTGGCGTTCATTATTAATTCTAATGAAGCCTTCTTCCCACATCTTGCCAGAAAAGCATTTGAAGTCTCTCAGTTCCCAAAAGACTAGATTGGTTGTTGTGATACTCACAGACTCATCAGCGTGAACTAGCTCGACATCATCTCCATGCCATTGAATTAGACACTAATGCATGGTCGATGGCACACAATAGTTTGCATGAATCCAATCATGACCAAGAAGTAAACTGTATGACCCTTTTCCATCGATGACGAAGAACATGGTGAGCAGAGTCTTACTCCTGATTATTAGTTCGACATTTATTGCCCCCCGGGTCTTAAACGCATTACTCCCAAAGTCCTTAAGCATCATATCGGTCTCAACCAGATCTTCTGGTCCCTTGCCAAGTTTACGAAAAGTGGTGTAAGGCATGAGATTGATAGAAGCTCCTCTATCTACCAACATTTTGTTCATCGGCTTTCTATCAACAAAATCTTTCACATATAAAGCCTTTAAGTGTCGATGCTTGACTGGTTTATCAAATATTGCTTGTTGTATAACTATCAACTTGGCAACTATCTCCTCATACTTCGATTCATCAAAATTTGAGTAAACTTCATGATCTGCTGGAGCTCTGAACTCTAATGGTAACAGAAAAGCTATTTGAATATTAGCTGATGGTTGCCTTCTATCAGCTATTTGCTTAGCATGCCATACTTGAGGTTTACCAGATGCCTGAGCCTGTTATAACTCTCTATTCCTTAGGTATTACACCCTTCTCTTCTGGCTTCTTGTCAAACCTTCTAGACATCATTGGCCTTCCTACCAAATATATTCTTCTTCATTACTTTCTTCTTCATAATCAGCCCAGTTTTGATCAACAACTCTTTTTCCAAGCTGATTATGAACACTTCCATTTTTAAGCGTCGATCCATGTTATTATGATGATATGCATCTTGAGCATGGATAGACCAGCGGTTGGCTTGAGATTGCCTAAACTCCCAATATTGATCACTGCACTCTAGACAGTTATTCCTGGTAGGCAACTTCAAACCTTTGTTCCAGCAATGTCTGAAGAAAGGACAATTTCAATGTGATTCAGCTTACTTTCTTTCATCCCTCTCTTTTTTATGTTGACGCTGTTATTCTTGCTCTTCTAACCAATGCTGATAATCCTTTTCCTTCTACCGCTACCATTTATTCAACAGAATTCGAGATGTACCCCATGGCTTTGTTGCCCCACCTTTTGATGTTTCTTCCTGTTCATATCGACTCTTTTGCTTGTCATAACGTCTTCTAATTTCTCTGTATTCGTCAGCCGATATTTGCATCTCAGAATCAACTATTCCAGCTTCTCTTGATTTGGTTGATGTTAGGACCTTAGTTTTTTCTTTGAGCAGCCTATCATCGACCATGTTTTGATCTCCTCAGAAAAGATTATCATCAACTTTCATTTTCTAAGGCGTATCAAATTTGAGTCTTCCTTGTAGAATAGCCCTCTGTATATGCTGCTGGAAAATTCTGCATTCATTAGTGGAATGAGAAGTAGCGTTATGGAACTTGTAGAACTTCTTATTCTTCAACTGATCAGGGGACAACATAACATGATTATCGAGCAACTTGATCTGTCCCTTCTCAAGCAAGAAATCAAAGAGCTTGTCTGATTTTGTGACGTCAAAGTTGTAGCTCTCCTCAACTCCTCTTCCCCAAGGATTTGACACCATTACTATCTTTTTGCCCTAGTTCCATTCAGCCACGACAACCTCTTCTTCCTCATCTTCATAGCCATCATCGACCGAATATGGATTATATGCTTTAGCCACTATTTTAGGTTCACCAAAACCCTGAACGCAGTTGGGTGGAAGGTGCTCTAGCCACGTTCATGATGAATCAACCAGGAACAGGGGGAGATTGCAGATGATGAAGTCATCATTGACTGCACCGCCGGCCCAGCATGCGAGCCGGTAGTCCTTGAGCCACAAGCTAGGGTTTGTTTCCCTAGAGTATTTTGTGATGTTAGTCGGTGGGCGGTACCGAAAGCTTGGGGCCCTATTGGCTCAGGGCTATGACTCTGGTCCTTCTCGTGGTCATATTGTCCGCCCCATCAAGGGTGCTAACCATGGCTAGCCCCCTACCCCGCATCATTGCGAGTACATCAGCAGGCGTCGAGGGTGTCGCGTGCGTCGTGGTTGTGGCCGAGGCGCTCCTGCACCGGAACTATGATGTGCGCCCTACCACCGTGCGATGTTTGGTGGACTAATACATCCTTGTTAGGCCACATGGAGGGCGAGCATTGGCTAGCGTCCTTATCACAGCCGCACGCTCGAGCAGCGTTCGAACCTCATGGTGGACCCGTTGATCCTCGGGCGTCATGGGCTCCGAAAGCCCCCTAAGCAAGGCTGCAGCAGCAGCGATGTTCTAGCTTGCCTGAGTGAAGTGCGGGAGTGCTTGATTGTCCTCGATGATCCTTTGGTTCACGTCATGGTCCATGGCGCATGCGCGTCCTCTATCTCCGTGGCGCTTGATCTCATGATCGAGCTCTGCGTGTTCTTACTCGAGCTAGAGTCATGCTTCCTCAAGCTCCAGGTGTCAGGCTTTCAGCTGCTCCACCCACAGGTGAGGTGGGGCTCCTGCATCCCCCTTGACCTCATCGTCGAGGTTGTTGGTTAGGGTATCCTCCTCCTCACGGATGCTCTCGACATGCCCCTCGGGGGTACCCATCATAAAACATTCATGAGAGGGGTGATAGCTCCCCCTGCTGGAGTCAGAGCTAGAGAGCGACTCTACCTCCTCTATGAGGAGGCCATGAAAAGATTCCACGACATGTTCGATCACCCCCATGAACTCGTTGCTCGTGGGGGACGGAACCATGTGTTGCGCCATAAGGTTGCCAACGGTCTCTGCAGTGCTATGGAAACTGAACGGGAGCACTTTCGGGGTGCTCCGGATGAGATATTCTAGGGAGAGCGGCTCTCCCCTAGTAAGCTGGGTCATGACGTTGGTGAATGAGAAGGTGAGGTGGCATAGGTCGTCCCAGGACTGTTGGGTCCTAGAAAGACGCTGAGCTGATGCTCCAACCTTCCATAGTTGAAGTCGAGGAGCTGGCCGCTCTCGGGGGCGCGGTCCTCTAGTGCATGCAGCCGTAGCTCCTCAAGGGCCTTGGCGATCACGTCAAGGCCGATGGAGTGGAGGGGTTGGGCAATGATGGGCGCTCGCGCCAGCTCTCCCTCCGCCATGATGATGAAGCCTAGGTCCTCGAAGTGCATGTGGGCACCCGAGACCTAGTTGATGTCGTGACTAGCCATCTGAGGCCTGGTGTTGATGTCGAAACACGCTAACTATCATTGTTTTGAGTAGGCATCATCTAGTAAATTTGTATATAACGTGTCTGAGCTGGATGGTATGCTAAGAGGATACAAGGATTATACTGTTTTGGGCTGAATGTCCCTAAGTCCAGTTTTGAGTTGCTTGTGTTACTAGCACAGAGTTTGTAGTAGGGGTTACAAACTGACAAGAGAGGGCAGTAGCTCCTAAGTCTCTGGTGTGATGTGGTGTGTTTGTTCGATGATTCACCCCCTTTTAGTGGGATGCCCTGCTTTCCCTTTTATAGGCCAAGGGAAAGCAGGGGTTATAGCCAAAGGGAAGAGAAAAAAAGGGAAAGAGAAATAAGGCTCCTAGAGGTGTGTCGTTCTCCTCTTCGCGTGGGTCCCGTTGACTCTGTAGATCGTGGTGGCAGCGACATCCTACCGGGTTTCTGTTGGCCGCTGCAGCTTACGTGCTGGCATCATGCGCCATTCTTGTCTTCTGTCCCATCTGAGTGGATGGAATGGTCAAAGGGTCCTCTAACAGAAGCCATGCGGGGAGCTAGCGATACAATGCCAGTCAACGGATGCCGGTTGATTGACGTTGGACGGTGGTTAGGCAGGGAGTTGGCAGCACAGTGCTGGCCTATTGACGCGATGGGTGACGTGAGTTTCCTAGCATGGCCTGATGCGACCGCTAGTCGCATCAGGACATGTCCGAGGTGTGCTCCCAGGCGTGCGCTTCCTTGCTATAGTGGTTGAAGCGGTTCGAGCCCAACCCTGGGATCACTGCTTTGGTCCGGTAGCAGATCCGATCCCCAAGGATCAGGTGAGGCGAAAATCTCTCCCTGGGAGCCGAGCAAGACAAAATCTGACCCACGGGGGTCGGACAATGCGGGGCCCTCCCCGTGGGACCAGACGAGGTGTGTCCTGGCCCCTGGGGGTCAGACGATGCAGAAACCTCGTCCTCGGCATCGGACGAGGCAAGGCCTAGCCCCTAGGGGCCGAACGAGGCGGAAACCTCATCCTCGGTGTCGGACGAGGCGGGGCCTAGCCCCTGGGGGTCAGACGAGGCGGAAACCTCATGCTCGGCGTCGGACGAGGCGAAAACCTCATCCTCGGCGTCAGACAAGGTGTGGCCTAACCCCTAGGGGTCGGACGAGGTGGAAACTTCACCCTCGGAGTCGAACGAGGCCGTAGTTGCGGCTTTAACAATTGGATGAGGCGACGTGGTGCTCTTTAATCCTTTGGCTCGTATACCCGGGTATAGATATCCAACAGCAACCATCCAAACAACATCATAGGCTACGACCATCCTGTTGTTATGTGTCACTACAAAACCACCACAACACTAGTAGGTGCCAACCCGACGCCTCTCCAAGTAAAAACAACAAAATAACAAACGCTATCCCCGTTTGGATTCCATGATATAAAGTTTAGCTATGAAACTTTAGTTCTTGAGGCTTCAAACAAGTGGTATAAAAGTGTTGTCTAAATTTAGCCAACCTTACAGAAGATTATTAGTTTATTAGACCACACAAGTGTGCTAAAGTGATCTAAAGTTTAGTAGCCAACTAAACTTTACACATGAAATCCAAATAGGGTTTAAAACTATGAATTAGGGAAGGTTCGAGAAGACTTGACCACTGTTAACCATTGCTCGTTCATGAATGTTTTGGTGGCAACTTGTCGCTAGTTAGTGTTATCATGAAAACATGTTTAAAACTGTGAATTAGTGAAGGTTCGAGAAGACTTGACCACCGTTAACCATTGCTAGTTCATGAATGTTTTGGTGGCAACTTGTCACTAGTCAGTGTTGTCTGATGTTTACATGGATCCTATAGGGCAAAAGTAGAGAAAAAGGAAAAAGAAAGAAAGAAAAAATAAATGAAAGGAAATAAAAACAAATAAAAAGAACAAAGACATGTAATTTACAAAATGCACCACGGAATATTTCATGGATAACATACGAGCAATCCAAAACACATTATGAAACATCTCATGGATAATATAAAAATAAAAATGAACAAAATTGTTTGGAAGCAAAGTACATGACTAATTCAAAACACACACGGAACATCTCGGAACAACGTAGTCCAAGGGACACAAAATCCGGTCTATGTCAAGGTACTAAATAGCGTATAGCGGGTGCTATTGCGGACGTTAAGTTCCAATATCGGCATATGATAATTACAAGTAAATTTAAACATATATCATGAATATTAGGTACAAATAAACATTTAGCTGTACTCAAAGAAATGAGATTTCATGTACTTAAATTAAGAAGAAAAAGACATGATGTTCCATATAAGCAATCATATATATCAGAGTTTATAAATAAATAGATTATGAGAACCATAAATAGTTTATAAGACCATTATTCATTATTATTGTCAACAAAATAGCAACCTTATTAGTCTCATGTTCACTTAAACCATCTGTGTATCTTAGGTGGGCTAGGATTATTAATTTTATTACGTACCCTACCATGTTATTGCGCCAGCTATAAAGAATTGTGGACCGCTATAGCGGCCCGCTAACTCAAATAGTGGTTGCTAACTTTCAACTTGCTAAATCCAGTCAGCTACGCCGCAGCGGTAGTGGTAGGAGACCACTATTGCTATTGCGGCCGCTACACCTTGTCTATGTCTCTAGGAGTATAAGAAAAAAAAAAGGAAAATACAAAAAATATATAAATAAAATGCAAGGCAAATAGAGAACAGAAATATGTAGAATAAATTACTACATATCGAGGAGAATATTATTCGAGTGTAGAAGTACAGGAAAATAGAAAAGAAGAAAAATAAATGGAAGGGAAAAATAAAATTAAAACATGTAATTTTTGTACAATGAAAATAGTCAAATAAAATATTATGGAAGAAACCAAGAGGTTAAATAATCAACCAAATCCAAGCAAACATACTTAGTTGAACTGAAACATACATGGTATATGGGCTAACTGGAATGCACGGACCAAAATAAAGGGACCAGGCTGGGCCCAACAACAGCCCATCGTGGAAAATAGGAGCAGATCGAGAGTGAACGGAGGATTACTGCCGTCCGGGTAGTTGGACGCGAAGATCCGCGCGTTGGAGCAGGCCATCTGGCATCGGCACTTTGGTTTGGCAGGTCCAGCCCGGCGATCCGTAATGCTCCGCGCGTCCGTCAGTCCGGACCGCCTCGGCGTCGCCCGCTCGCGGAACGGATCCCGCCTCTGTGTTGCCCGCTCGCTCTGCGCGGGACGGATCTCGCGCAGCGCGCCCACCAAACGTGCCCCCGCCCAGACTAACGCTTCTCATTGCGGTCTTGCTCCATCTACCTGCCGCGACCCCTAATGAGTTCTGTGCCGTCGACGAGCTTTATACTGACAACCTCCGCGCCACTATATAGCACCAAACTTTACACTGGCATCAAGCTCCACGTCGATGAGCCTCTATTTTCATCCAAGTAGCAAGTAGATGTTGCGCTTGAAAGTGTATGCTGCAAGCATCTGTTTTAAGTGTTCAAGATATTTCAGAGATATGTTACAAATGTTTCATATGTGTGTTGTAAAAGTAGATCGAGATGTTGTATACAGTGGTGGATATAAGGCTAGGGCAGTATGGCCATGGCCCTAGGCGTGAGAAAAAACACTAGAGTAATCCCTTTGTTTTTTCCACCTAAATCTATATACTAGTATTACTTTTGTCCATTAGCATGTGATCTGATATTAGTGGTTTATAATATTGGCCCTAGTCGTAAAAGTTCCCTAGCTCCGCCACTGGTCGTATATGTTGCAATGGTTGTACACGTATATTGCAAGCTTTTATTCCCAACGTATCATCTGTTTGTTCAAACGTACGTTGCAAATATGTTTATCTGGATGCGCATATATTTCACACATATTTTTGTAATTGTTTTATCTGGATGTTGCGTATGTTTTTGCAATGGTTTTAAGTGTTTTTTTTGGTGTTTTGTAAGTATTTTAGATGCATGTTTCAAGTATTTCATCTACCTTTAGACGTATGTTGCAAGTGTTGCATCTCTCTCCTCGTCTTCTGTTGTCTAGCATCGGTGTCTTCTCCTCTCGTTGCCGGCTCTAGGCATCCGCCACCTCCTCCGTCTCATCTCGGTGCTGGTGCCATTAGGGACAATGTGGGCCCCACATGGGCGCACGACGTGAAAAAATAACTGCAGGCGTGGACGTCCGAACGCCCCATTATCCAGATGTGCGGGCGCTAGCGAGCCGTTGAACGATCCAAGCCAAAAGCGCATACTATTATAATATGTAATAGTTACGGATCCCCGATCCGTAACCCAAGCAATAAGAAACGTGAGAGTTAATAGAATATCTCGTCTTCCGTTCCCATTGTAAGATCATAGAAAGTAGAATGACACTATAGACAAAGACTGTTTGTGGAACCAAACTTCTCTTCTGTTTCATCATCGAATAGTGAATACATATGTTCCTTATATAGATAGAAGATGGCCCTTTAACTTCTTCAGTTATAACTCTTGAGTACTAGAGCTTCAAGAGTTAATTTGATATAAGCCCACTAACATAATTAGTTTCATAACACTCTCCCTTGGGCTAATACCACGACAAACTCATGCCTCATCAAAAACTCTGTCTAAAAACCTAGTGGAAAAAAACAATAGAGAAAAGAGTACATTCTTGCCGCATAGATGTATACAACATATATATGCCTTATGATCTTCAAGACCACGGGTTTCAACATCTTCCGGATTTTAAGAATATGAATTAATAATTAGGGATTTACTCCCCCTGAGCTCTGCAAGTCACTCAAGAATTTCATGCCAATCTCCCGAACATATCTTTTGAATGTTGTGGCTGGAAGAGATTTTGTAAACAAATCTGCAAGATTGTCACATGATCTTACTTGCAGTATATTTACTTCACCCTACTTCTGGAGTTCTTGAGGATAAAAGAATTTTGGTGAAATATGCTTAGTTAAGTTATTCTTTATATAGCCCGTTTGCATTTGTGCAACACATGCTGCATTATCTTCATATATAATAGTGGGGGTATCCATAGTATTAAGGCCACATGACTTCTGGATGTGGCTAATCATCCGCCTTAGCCAAACACATTCACGTGCAGCTTCATACAGTGTTATTATCTCTGAGTGGTTTATAGATGTTGTTACTAAAGTTTGCTTACAAGACCTCCATGAAATAGTTGCACCACCATAAAGAAATACAAAACTAGTTTGTGACTTTGCATTATGAGGATCTGATCGGTATCCAACATCTGCATAGCTGACCATAGTCAAATCATGATTCTTCGGGAAAAATAGGCCAAGATCTATTGTACCTTGGGGGTATCTGAGTATTGTTTTAACACCTATCCAGTGCCTTTTGGTTGGGGCAGCACTGTATCTGGCTAGCAAATTTATCGCAAAAGCAATATCGGGTCTAGTGCAATTTGCAAGATACATCAGTGCTCCTATGGCACTTAGATATGGAACTTCAGGTCCTCAGACTTTCTCATCTTCACTCTTGGGTCTAAATGGATCTTTCTCCTCATCGAGTGATCTCACCACCATAGGGGTTTTTAGGGGATGAGCCTTTGACATATTAAATCTCTCAAGAACTTTCTTTGTGTAAGTCACCTGATGTATAAGAATTCCTTCAGGGAGATGCTCAATTTGTAGGCCTAAGCAAAATCTAGTTTTACCAAGGTCTTTCATTTCAAATTCCGCTTTAAGGTAGGTACACGCCACATCAATGTCCTCTGTGTGTCCTATGATATTCAAATCATCGACATATACTAAAATAATACAAAATCCATTCTGAGATCTTTTAATAAATGCACATGGACAATCATCATTATCTACATAACATTTCTTTAGGAGAAAATCACTCAACCGATTATACCACATCCGTCCAGATTGTTTAACATTTGCGATTGCCTTTAGAATCTAGAATTTTTAATCCATCAGGGACTTTCGTCTATATATATATATAGTGACCCGTAAAGATACGCAGTCACAACATCCATTAACTGCATTTTCAGATTCATACCAGCTGCTGTTGATATTAAATATCGGAACATTATGCCACTCATAACAGGAGAGTATGTTTCATCGTAATAAATTCCGGGTCTTTGCGAAAACCCTTGCGCTACAAGTCTCGCTTTATATCTCACCACAACATTATTCTCGTTCCCTTTTTTAAACAAATACCCATTTGTATCCCATCGAAAATACTTTGGGGGCGTGCGGGCTACAGGCCCAAATACTTGCTTCTTATTAAGCGAGTGCAATTCAGTCTCTATAGCTTCTTTCCATTGGACCCAATTGGAGCGCTCCCGGCATTCTGCCATGGACTTTGGTTCGGAGTCTTCGTCAATGATTTCAGCAATTTTAGAGACAAAATTTATATCAGCGACTATAGTCTTTCTATTGTATTACTCTCTTGACTTTGCATAGTCAGTGGCAATTTCTTCATTTAGCTCATCCAGCTCATCTTGATTTTCCATATTTGATATGGCTGGTTGTTCCGATGCCCTTGTGCCATTGCTTATAGTAATACACGCTAGTGCACTAGGGCCATCATCTAATGCTTGTTCTCTATTATCTCGGCCTTGCGGACGTCTCCGCTGTGCCTGTATAGAATCATTCGGTTCTCTCCCCCTTTTCCTAGGATTGGGGATTTGAGAAGAGTCTGTCCTTTCCATGGGTATCTCCACTCTCTCCGGTGCATTAGCCGCGGGAATATGCGATTTTGATACTCCTCTTATATTAGTGAAAGCATCTGGTATGTTATTTGTAAACTGTTGTAGGCTAATTGTTCATTGAACTTCAAGTTTAGTGTCTTTAGTGCGTGGATCAAGTGAATGAATGCCACTAGCATTCCATTCAATTTCCCGGCATTCCTTTGTTTTTAGATACAATCCTCCCCCTAATGTCGGAACCAATTTTCATCAAATATACTATCGACGTATCTAGCCATGAACAAGTCACCGGTTTTAGGCTTTAAATATTTGATTATTGATGGACTTTCATAGCCAACATAAATCCCCATCTTCCGGTGAGGGCCCATAACGGTTCGTTGGGGCGGTGATATCGGCATGTACACAATGCAACCGAACTTTTGCAGATGGGAAATCTTAGGTTGTTGTTCACGCACTAATTCAAGAGGGGAAGTAGAATGATATGCAGATGGTCAATATTGAATTAAAGCAGCAGCATGTAGTATTGCGTGGCCCCAACAATTGGTGGGGAGTTTGCTATCTTGCAAAAGAGGTCTAGCAATGAGTTTAATTCTTTTTATTAAAGACTCGGCAAGTCCATTTTAAGTATGAACATGGGGAACAGAATGTTGCACATCTATCCCCATTGTAAATAGTAATCATTAAATGTCTTTGAGGTGAATTCACCTGCATTGTCCATTTGAATCGACTTAATGCTGTTCTCCGGGAAGCTAGCACGTAAACGAATGATTTGGGCAATTAATTTTTGCAAAGGCATGGTTCCGTGTTGAGAATAGGCACACATGGCTCCACCTTGTAGAAGCATCTATGAGCACCATGAAGTATCGAAATGGTCCTGACAATGGGTGGATCGGGCCACAAATATCACCTTGAATTCTTTCTAAGAATCTTAAGGACTCGTCCTTTATCTTCTGGTAAGAGGGCCTAATTATTAACTTTCCTGTTCCACAAGAAGTGCATAAAAAATCTTTTGGTTTAGGAAAGTGTGATGTGTTAATGCCATGTCCAGCAGAAGTAGTAATAATTTTTCGCATCATTGTTAATACAGGATGGCCAAGTCTTTCATGCCAAATCATAAAAGATTTTGGATTTTTAAATATGGTTGGCATTGCAACATATTCATGAGGGGGCTCAATCTGTGTGTAGTACAGCCCAGATGAGGTTCCAAGCGCTTTTTCTACCACACGCATTTGATCTCCTTTTGACTCCGTAATATAGAGGTATTCAGTACCACTATCAGTTGTAGTAGTGATATGATAACCACTACGACAGATGTCTTTAAAGGTAAGAAGGTTACGTTGAGCTCCTGGTTATAGGAAAGCTTCATCAATAGTGATTCTAGTATTGTTAGGGAGTACCACGGTGGCTCGACCATAACCTATAATGCGGCCATTGCTTCCGGCAATTGTTAATATATTTTCAGTTCTTTCTGAAGTGTCTGAAAATATTTTGTCTCTCTAAGGATTGAATTTGTGGTAGCGCTATCAACCAAGCAAGGTTCTTTCGCTCCATCCTTCATCTTAACTTAGAGGAGAGCTGCTGATAATGTATTATAATATGTAATAGTCACGGATCTCCAATCCGTCACCCAAGCAATAAGAGATGTGAGAATTAGTAGAATATCCCATCTCCCGTTCCCATTACAAGATCACAGAAAGTAGAATGACACTACAGACAAAAACTGTTTGTGGAACGAAACTTCTCTTCTTTTTCATCATCGAATAGTGAATACATATGTTCCTTATATAGATAAAAGATGGCCATTTAACTTCTTCAGTTATAACTTTTGAGCACTAGAGCTTCAAGAATTAATTCAGTATAAGCCCACTAACATAATTAGTTTCATCTTAATTCGGTATAAGCCCACTACCATAATTAGTTTGATAACACACACATCCCCAACGAGACGCGCACGAAAATGAATCCGCCGGCCTGTGTGGGACGCGGGACAAGCACGTGGGCGGTTGCGCCTCCTTGGCCCAAACCCGTGCCTCGGTGCGCGAATTTCTGTGGGCCGGCTCGAGCTGCGTCACGTCCCCGCAGACCCCGCACCGCGGGCACGGCATTCGTGCGGTGCGGTGGATCAGAGGGTGCCGCCGGAAGGAGCGAGGCCTCGTGTGGTCGGCGCCGCGGTTAGCTAGTGCTACGTTAGGGTTGGCGCGCGCGGCTTGATCGTGGAGGAGCCCCGCGGGTCGCCGTATGCGGGGGCCGATCTCACCTCGTTCCCCCGCCGGAGTTGACTGGAACGACGCTCGCCCGACGGCCCGAGCTCATCCGAGTCGCCGTCGCGGTGACGCGTACGATCTCGCCCACCGTGCGTGCCGTCGCTCTACTGGCTCCCAGCTGTATATAGCGCCACACGGCACGCGGCGGGACTGGTGATTGCTCGCGACCGAATTGGCGCGTTAGGTCGGGCGGACGGGCCAACGGCCTCGCACACCGGGACAAGCATCGGAGCCCGCCCGGCCGGCCCGCGTTGATCATTGCATTCGGATCGGCCATGTGTGATGATGTCGCGTTGCATTGCATCGCCGATAAGACCAACCGGTGTGCGAGGACAATCGGTTGCCCCGCCACTGGTCAATGTCCACAGGGCTAAGCTAGCTACGCACGACGTCGTTGGACCTGGACGGCGAGCTCAGCTCTGTGGCTGTGGGAGGACGTACGTACGTACACCGTTTGATTATTGGCAATGATAACAACATGTTGAGATGGTACATGATACATCCTCTCCGGATTGAGAAGCACGGCTTGCTCCATAATTTCATTTGTTGGCATCACAAAGCTAGCTAGCTGCGAATTGAATCAGCCGAGAGCTGCGTGCTCGAAATTAACAAAGCTATTATGTTACCACGATCTTCCGGTGCACAAGTTCCACCAAGGGATTTAATTCGACGATAGGGCGTAGGTTCCACGTGATTCTACCGTGGCAACAGTGCCAAGATAGCCCAGCTGCTTCAGAGAGGGAGTAAAGAGAACGCATTATTGCCGTCACCCTAGCTAACGTCGTAATCCAGCTCCAGAGGTAACGGTCCAGATCCTTCTTCTTCTTCTTCACTTTGCATTGAGCACCTATTTTGTGTGTGTTTCTCTCTAGCTATTGAGTCTTCAGTCTTCGGCCATGCATCAATCAATCACCGATCGTTTCTTGTTATTATTGCTTCCGCATCCTTGCTGTTTCATGACGACACATTGCATTGTAGCACGCTTTTTGGTGCGCTGTTGATGAGACATATCCTCCGTGACTCGTTATGGGTTCCATTACCTTCTTGTGTCCTACATATGCCATTGCCAATGCCATCTTGTATAGGTAGCACCCCGGACACATAGGACTGAGGGGTAGTAGCAGAAAAACCATGCCATTTGCCAGCTCTTTTTCATACGCCCAGCTGCTTGTTTGCATAGTAGGACTACTCCACTAGTCCACTACACACTCGATATATCTAGAGCTGCTACTATCTGTCCTCTGAATCTAATAAAGCCCATCTAACTGTAGCAATTAAAGTTGGCCTTGTGCTAGCTATAAAGATTTTTATATCCTCTCGTAGATCTCATGGCGCATGCTGATCCTGTTATCTATCCACACGATGCCTAGACGCCCCTACAGTTCAGACGGCCGGTAAGACAGGCGTCCATGAAACCCGCTAAAGATGAAGACATCAGCATTTGTTGACACTCCTGTTTGCCTGTAAAGATGAGAAAGTTGAACATCACCACTGCATGCTTGCCGCGCCAATACAATAGCACTACTACCGAATTAGTATCCTCTAGCTTTCTTCTAGCTCCCTCTACTTTTTTTTTGTGTTTCACTAAAGAAACTAGTGGCCACACCGGTTTCCTATACTTAATTCGCCGCGAGGATTCGATGGATCTGAACGCATTGCAAGCATATATAGAGGCAGGCAGGCAGCAGCAGTGCATCTATGAGACCATGATACACTGCAGAGGACATGTCGGGAGCACATTGGATAGATCGATGGATCCATCCATGGCTCGCTTAGTCCACTAGATTTTTCAAATGAGAAAAAGATGGATATCATTTTTGCGAAGGAACAAAAACAAAACAGAACAAAAAATGATGATTATGCAGGCCTACAGGCCAGGGGCGCGGGGACTGGGGGAGCCTTCCTTCCTCCACCAGCTCTCGCTGTCGCCTCACACATGCTCGCTCTGAGGCGCTTTGTCTCTCTTTATATACTCATCCAGCGGAGCAACGAGACAAAGAAGAGCACTGTTGATCCCCACAGGGACAGGGGCGGCCAGTGAGGCTCCATCACTGGTGAACTAGAGCCTCCTCACCTCACAGATCTGGCCACCTGGCAAATCTAATCATTGCACCATAAATTTCCCATCTACGACGAGTACACAGCCACTTTGTACAGGGTGGAGTGGAGGAGAAAGCCAAGAACAAGTGAAAGAAAGAAAGAAAGAAAAGAAGCAAACACTGGCCATGGATCTGCTAGTGAGTGGACAGTTTGCTAGAGAGAAGATCAGAGCACTTAGAGTATGCAGGGAAAATACACACTTTTTTTTTTGGCTCTTTTCAACGGCCGGGCCACCTAGCACACAAGCAAACTCACAACAATCTACAAAACCTAGCCCATGGATGGATGGATGATGACAAGCACGATTCAAGAGGTTGATCGATCAACAGCATCAGCCTGAAGGAGGGAGGGCAAAAATAAGCTGCTTCATGCATGTGGAGTGTGTGGCTTTGTGCCCCCATGCCTGTCTCGTCTCTCCCCATCGGTAGTGCGGTCACCTCATCATCATAGCTCCTGATGCTGTGTGAAGCAAACAAACGTTTGATGAGACAAGGTGTCGACCAGATTAAAGCTCCACCGTATGGTGGAGCATGCAGGATGCTGCAGGCACGAGATGCCAACCTGATTGGACGCGGCCATGTCGTCGTCGTCGGTGACCATAATGTCGGCGACGCCCTGCTTGTCGCTGCTAGCCTTCTTGGCCGCCGGGCCGTTGCCGCCGCCGCCGACGACGCAGAGCGCCTTCCGCAGGCCGAGCATCTCCTTCCACCGGCTGGACGACGACCCCTTGCTGCTGGCGGAGGCGGAGGCCCTCTCGTCGTCGTCGCCGCCACGGAGCTCGTCGCGCAGCGTGGTGGGCGGCCGGGCCGCGGCGGCGGCGAAGCAGCTGGCTCCGCCGCCCCCGCCGTTGTCCTTGAGGGGAAGGATCCTGCCCTTGGAGAAGAGCTGGTCGGCCGCCATCATGGGGTGGCTCCCCACCGAGAACTCGAAGTTGAGGTCCTCCTCCTGGCACCGCAGGCTCATCGCCCGGTTCTGCACCGGCGGCGGCGGCTCCACCGCGAAGTCGCTGGAGAAGGAGATGCGCGGGCCCAGCGCGGCCGGCGCCTGTGGGCCGCCGCCGAACCCCGCCGCGCCGTCAGGGTTGTACATGTTGATGCACGCCATCGCGCGGTGGTGTGGTGTGGTGGTGGTGCTGCTGCTGCTGGTGGTCGGCGTGGCTTCCTGTCTTCCTGACCTCCTCGTGCACTGTCGCCTCTTCTTGCACTTCCACCGTGAGCTGAACAGAGCTGAGGCGAGCTTCGCGTGCAGCAGCGCAGGATGTGGTGGTGGTGGATTGGTGGGGGCTTTTAAAAGGTGGTGGGATGGGATGGTGGTAGTGTTCGACTGCGAGTAGCAAGCAGGAAGAGAAGGAAAAACGGTGTACCGATTGATCGGTCGAGTCGTCACTGTTTGGGCACTTGCCGGTTGCCGGGCAGGAGAAGTTTGGATGGTTTATATAAGGGAAGAGAGGGCTAGCGAGAGCGAGATGCGTGGCGTGGAGGTCTCCGGTGGATGATGGATCATGGATGGGCGATGCAATTGTTTAGCACCACCTAGAGTGAATGACAGATGAACGAGGTGCAGAAGCCACAAGCCAAGGAATGCCTGTAGTGTTCGTTTCCCCTGTTAGTTTTACTGACATCGTTTCAGCAATGCCTCTGTTAAAAAAAACAGGGCGCTAAGTTTTTTTAAGTAAAAAATATTTAATTTAGTCTAGTCTATAGAGAAGATAGTCCATATTTATTAAATCTAATATATAGTTTTTTCTAGAAAAGCATATTTCATGATGAATCTGATGATCAACATCTTTTGTAAACTAAATCAAAACTTGTTTAAAAACTTTTTTTTGGTTTAAAGTAGGATATCGGGATGGTTGATTGAATGCCGCGCCGATTGGTGCTGCAAAACTTGTGTAATTAGTGACTATCCCATATAGCCGTTTGGGCCTGTTTTACAAATTATGGTTTTATTAGTCAAACACATGCAAATATATGGTTTAGAAGAAGAAAAAAAAGTCTCGAGTGGAGTTTTTTTTTAACTTCAAAAGGACTATCATTCAATGATACCATGGTCTCAAAACAGAGTAGAAGGTTTGTTTCATACCAACACGTGGCAACAATATAAAACCATAGCATTCTACAGATCGTGTTATTTGTCCAATACTCTAAAATGCTTTGCATCCAAAGATGACATTCATCTCTTATGTTCTCGAGGCACCATCAAGATGTTGAGTACATACTTGGACAGTGACACTTTCTCTAAAGCATCAGCTATATTTTCTAATAACGAAAGTAAACTTTCAGCCCGTGCAAAATACTTCTCCACTTCGTAATGCTTGTCTAGTCCGCATACTTAATGATTCACTTATAATACTTGAGTAATACCTATACTCCCTTTATTCTAAATTATAAGATACTTTGGCTTTTGATATATACTTAGAAATACACTATGTTTAAATACATAGTAAAAGTAATATATCTACAAAAGTCAAAATATCTTATAATTTGGAACATAGTGAGTATGATTTTTTTTAACCAAATTTACGACCACTGAGTATCGGGATTTAAACCTTGGTGGGTAGTGTCCTGCTGAACTGCCTTACCATTGGACCACATGTCCATTTGTATTGGTCACTGCATATTGAATACACGCATTACTTCACGACGAGGACAGAGTGGTTGAGTTTTTTGCGAGACGATTCTTGTTTTATAGGGCTGCAAGCTTCCCCGGGCATGTGGATGTGTGGTGGAGGAAAATGGAATGATTGCGAACCTGCTCTGACTTTTCTCTGCTACACTACATGGCCTTTGGGAATTGGGATAAGAAGGTTGAGTGCTTGAATTGTTTTGAACATATATATGCGATCTCGAGGGGATGGATCGCACACACGTCTCCATACGCATCGGACGCATGGACGTACATGGGGGGACGAATCGAGAGCGTCGGCGTCATTAGAAGAAACAAAAAATCAGTTGCTTTCGTAGGTGGCAAATGCTGGTTTGACTCTGGTCAAACTATATTTGTTCAGGCCTCCATGCATGTTCTTTGGCGATAATGCGATATCGCCAAGGTCCATGCATGTTCTTTGGTGGCTGGGTAGATTGAATTTTGGGTAGCCCTCGCACTAGCTGCGCACGTGGATCTGGGCACCGCGAGGGCGTGAGCTGTAGTTCCTCCGTTTTTCTCGAACCTGTGTTGGGTCCAGTTTAGATCGCGAAAAATTTGGCAAAACGATACTGTAGCGTTTTTTTTTTTTTTTGTTATTTGACAATTAGTGTCCAATCATAGTCTAATTAGACTTAAAAGATTCGTCTCGTGGATTTCGTCTAAACTGTGTAATTAGTTTTATTTTTTATTTATATTTAATGCTTCATGTATGCGTTTTCGTATTCGATGTGACGAGGAATCTTGAAAAATTTTGTGTTTTGGGAGGGAACTAAACAGAGCCTTGTTGTCCTGAATCTGCTGTACGACAGTGTATACAGAGCACTGGAGGACCGTGCATTTACCTTCCATCTAACGCCATTGTATTCTTTTGGCTTCGAGAAGCAAGCGGCATCATTGTATTCGTTTGCTACTCAACGTCTCACAAATCCTCGCATTGGACCATTGAGTGATTAGGGAGTGGCCAAGGCCATTATATTGTACTATATAAACAAACAATGACAAGTAAAAGCTGATTCGATTAATTATAAGGTGTGACCAGCAAATCATACAGAAACCTGGCGGACCCTCTATTGGATTTAGGCCCATGTTTGACCTAATCTGAAAAATTTCAAAGCATGCACAACTTTTAGTTCCATATTACTAATTTAAGGAGAGCTTGTCTTGTTAAAATATGGGATATACAAAATAGATGCAAATGAGAGAGAAGGAGACTGTTGCTATACGTACGCACAGCTCACACACATTTTTCGTGTGACTTACGATACGTACCTGTACAACAGGCTATTATTTGTGCAGTTTCTATTTTTTATGCTGAGCATAATGGTGCTTCAATGTGATTGAAACTGACGTTTTAAACAGTAATAAGGTGTGTCAGTTTCTACTATTTGTTTCTATTTTTTATACTGAGCATAATGGCGCTTCAATGTGATTGAAACTACCGTTTTAAACAGTAGCATTTTCTGTCATTCAAATGGACAGTTTCTACTGCTTGATGAGAAAAATTGATGCACTATGAAGGCCTATAAAACCAGTTGACGTCCTGGTTAAAGGGTATGCAATCACACACTCACCTCCCCACTCGCTGTGATGAACTTCTCGTTGCTGCGCCTTGTCGACCTTTGAGTTCGGCGTGCATCGGACTTGAAGATAGCGGGATCTCCGAAACCACTGCCGCGAGACTCCTGCACGGGGCGACAATCAGGTTTTTGGACAGCGTCTACAGGCGACCGCTTGGTGATCTGCAACATCTACTTCAACACGTTCGACTACGTTCTGTGCGGGATCATTGAGTAATTTCTTTGCGTAATCCTGTTCTAGTCAGTATGTTGGTTGTTTACATATTTTATATGCTTGCATCATTTTTTTTATCTATGAGTTTTTTCTCCAAATAAAATCTAAAATATATTTTAGGTACGTATTTCCAACACCCTCATCTCTACAAGGCCCAACTCGCCAAACTTTTATGTCAACGTGAATAATCAGTATCCAGCACGATTCATAATGTTGAGGGCCAACGTCGAAATCGATATTATCGTCGTGTCCAGATTTTGTTTGCTACTAGTACTATAGGATTATTAATCATTATTGAACATGTAATGATTGTTGAGCAATATAATCATACTTAAGACAAATTTACATATAAGTTTTTTATTTTGTTCCATCAAAAAAAGATTTTTATTTTTTAAATTTAACAGATATTGACTGAGAGTTTAAAAAGTTTGACCAAACCTTATTTAAAGCATAAGTATCTACAACAAGAGGCAGAGGGAGTATTATTTAACGAAAATTCTAGTAAAGGGTAATGGTACAAAAAAACAACGTAGTGCCTACTTAACATTTCACGTTTCTAATCCGAGTATTTTTATGTGTCACAACATTTCTTTTTAATATTGTTATATCTATTTTTTTTTAAAAACGAAAGAGGTAGGAGTGCTGCCGATTATACTAAAAAGAAGTCCAGACTAGGTAGTGTACAACGAAACGATAGTAACTACAAAGGGTCTAGCAATGACAACATTTTCAAATCCTTGAGTAAACACATTTGAGTGCAATGAAGGGAATGGGAACAGTAGCCTTCAAGTGATCAGAGACTCATGACCAATATATATTGTATATAAACGAATTATTGACAAAGTAAAAACTGATTATATGGTCTGACCAGACAATGCAAGGCCCATCTCGCCGAATTTTAGGGCAACATGATTATTCAGTAGCAGTACGGCTCATAATGTTTAGGGCCGATGTCGAAACCGCTATCATCGCCGTGTCTAGATTTCGTTTGCCACTACTACTAGTAGTACTATAAGATTATTAATCCTTTTAGAACATGCAATAATTGTGGACCATATCATCTGCTAATAATTTAGCGGTCTATATAAACCAAGAAGGTAGCCTTTCCTGCATTCCCAGAGGTGGAGTACAAGCTTCAATCCATAATTGTAGGGAAGGGAGATTAATTAGCAAGGTTCCAAGGCGTTAGCCATCACAGTCCCTTTCCTCATTAACACATGGTGATCCACCACCACCACCATGCGACACAGAATCATGCCGGGTGACTGTACGAGATCATGGAGGACAAGGGGGATTTTAAGGCTTCGTGCATGAACCGAATACCAAGGAACAAGAAAGCCGAACAGGTCCAACCGCCGACGGTGCAGCCAGAGGTGTAGGCCGGTGGTAGCTTTCTAATTCTTGGCGTGGGCGTGGATTAGGGACCAGTTGATGAGCTCTCCTACTGCTGGGAACCTGAGACTGAGACGAAGAGCACACCAGATGAGATGAGCCCAGAAAGCGACTCAGGTCTCAGGGTAACCTGCTATCAAAGCAAGCATGCAGAGTACAAGAACCAAGCAAAGAATCGAGAAAGTTTGACAGCCCTAAATAAATGTCAAAAAGGGAGTAAACTTTATTATATACTCCTATATATATGATTCAGAAATCTGCTAGAGATCACAACCTATGCTATATTAAAAACACAAGCAGAATTTTTGAAAAAAGAAGTGGTAGCTTGAAGACGCCCGGTAGTGGAATCAGGCAATGAGCTGAGACAGAGCAAACAGGGGGGAGGAGGTTGGTGACAAAATCATTTGACTGATGCCTCGACCGGTTTGTTATAAGCATGGGTGAGCTGGCGACATCGACCTCTCGGAATAGGACCATGTGATGATCCCCAAGAATCCTCCCCATTTTGGTTGGTTCCACCTCTCTATGACCAGGCAATGATAGCACAGGTCACTGGTCTTGTGCCACAAGTGACAACGGACCAGTCAAAGAGTTCTTGATCCCCTGTAATGCTGGTACAATTTGTAATAAAATCACAACAGCGGCCGTTGGAAATAGGACCCAGTTTAAACACCAATGGGCTTTCAGGATTCTACCTCACATAGGAAGACGTGGTAACTTGTTGAAGATAATCCCTGCCTTCTCCGTTAAAAAAGCAAAAGAAAAAGAAAGAACACATGGCAATTGGCAACAGGATAACAGCTGGAGCCTTGTATTTTACCCCGATGGCAAATTGATCAGCAGCAAAACTAAGTGATCAACATTGCTGTTCTTAAATGTTTACTGGTATCTGCCACAAAACATATTTCTGAAAATAGACTACAGGAAGCATGATCCTTATGCTGAGCAAGAGAACTACGTGATGGAACTTAGGGAGTCCTATTAGTCTTGCAATAGGATCATCTAGGTGTAGATCAGAGGCTAACTTCTTAGGAAAACAAGTAATCCGTCCTAGAACTTGAACTAGAGAGAGAGAGGGGAATGGAAGGGCTGGCCATCGGGCTTGGAGGAGTTGGAAGCCATGGCATCGTTGAGGCAGCCCTGGTTGGCGGCGGCGCGGTGTTGGTGAAGACGGGTGACGGCGCGGAGTCGGTGGCGGTGCTTTCCGCCTATGGCAGAACCACCCAAATTATATGACCCACGTGCACCTGTCATTGTCCTTAAGACCTCTGATAGCTGCACACAAGAGCCAGATAACTTCGGTAGTCTGTCGGGTGTCCTTAGAGAACCCCGAATCATCCACATTTTATAACTCATACAAGATCAACATGGAGTTACCACAACATTACAACATTTGGTACAAAAAAAATTACATCGGAGTGCGGAAGACTTATAACATTTAGGTTACAAAACATGTTCGAGTAAACTTAAGTTAAGTCCAAATGATGAGTAGAATTGCGGAAGCAACTTAGGCGAAACATCTAAGGTAGAAGAGGCAGCCAGATCATGTCGATCCCACCGACATGACCTCACTTAGCACTTAGCATCACAAGTCAGAACCTGCAACAGGGGTTAACAAACCCTGAGTACTTGAGGGTACTCAATAAGTCTTACCCGACTAAAAGAAAAGACTCCAAGGATATGCAGGCTTAAGGAAAGTATGAAGCAAGACTAACTTTTGCAGAAAAACTTACTATAAGTGGATTCTTACTTTCAATGTTTTAGCTGTGTATTAAGTCTTTAGTAGTATCCAGTTTGCACTTGTTCTAAATCAATCACTTCTTTAGCCATCTCATCACATCTTATCTCATCTCTTCTTATATCAGCTTGTATCCATCAGTATCATTATTTCATTGATTAATCTACGATGCAGGGCAGAGGATCGAGTCTCCATAATCGAGGAGCACGACGATTCAAATCGATTAGGCCTAGCTAGGGTTTCCTTACCACATGACATATGCAGGTCCTAGACCTACATATACCAACCTTCACTCGGATCCTCCAAAACGTGAACGGGTCCAGTGCTACCCGAGAGCACAGTACTCCACCTCCCTGTGTCATTCGGCGATGGATTCACAGGATGTGTACACGCTATTCTCACCATCTCTCCACTCACAGTGCGCGGTTGGCCTTTCGCATAATGGAATAGCCGGGGTATTAGGCTTAGTGGAGTATGTGGCCAGTACTACAAAGTCTCGAACACAAGCAAGCCTACAACGGTACGGTCCTCAATCGACATAGGCGGAGGCACTACATTGAGACTCCATTCTTGAGGCAAGCCACCCGCCTGGTCTCAATTTAATATTATCAAAACCATCACAACCCATAACCAAAGTTGAGAAGAGCAAGGTAAACCTATTCTCTCGAACGATGAAACCATCATTCGACTTCTATCGAAGTCTATGCATAACTAAGCATCAGAGATATCAACCTATTCAGACTAGCAGGGTAGAACTAAGGATACCTGAATATCAAGGTAATCATGCAACAACGGTATTCGACCAACCCCTAATTACTTTATGCATATCTCACAAGACTTAAAGTGTAATAAAGATTTATAAATGCTATAGAAGGGTGGTATGCACCGAGGCTTGCCTGCGTTGCAGAGAAGGTTAGATCACAAGAAAAGATCTAGTTAGTCAGACATGGCACCACTGGTGAATGAACCTTCTCCGAAACTTGATCAACATGAGCCTTCTCACTCTCGTATGCACTACACGTAATAAATGATGCTTTGCTTAACAAGATGGACTACATGCCATGATGCATGATAAAAGGCATACAAGGGCATTATAGAAGTTTAACAAGTTTATGAAAGTTGAGTACAACTTTCCTTCACTTAAAGAACTAGGGTTATTATAATGAAAGGCATTTTCATTACTAGCTAACAAGTTTGATTAGGTGTTATCATGAAAGAATTACACTAACATGGACTAGCAAGTTAACATTTTATTTAAATCATAATCATAACAAAGAACTCATAAATATAACTAATATTAATTAAGCCATTTTATTTATTATTAGCAAGCTAATCATGAGCATAACAACCATATAATGAAGGTGCCAATGAACAACAGGGTTTTGTGTCCCAAGGTCTACAATCAAGGTATAAAACACACTCAAGTCATTTAATCATTTATATAAATCATTTTAATATTTTTATTAATCCATAAAAGGCATTTGAATTAAGTGGACAATTTATTTTCATCGAAACAGTACCAAACTTTTGTGAAGGTACATCTAAGCATGTAAAGCATGCACAAAAAGTTTCATGATTAAAGGATAAATATATTAGCCTATAAAAATCATGGAAGGTACATTTATTAATTCAAAGATGTAATTTCTAAGCATATCAAAACTACTGAAAATGACCAACTAATATTTTTCCATGGTAGAGCACATCATAACAAGCCTATAGAATAAATTTCATATTTTCTTAGCCATGGTTATTTAGTTATGAATTAAACAAGAATCAGTACTTGTTAGCATTTTCTAAAAATAATAATAAAAAACTTTCTCACTTATCTCCTCCTCGTCCGCTCTCACTGACAGACGGGCCTAGCATCGTGCCCGCGCTGACCGTGGCGCAGCGGCCGTTGACCGGCGGGTATTCACCGGCGGTGACCTCGCTGTCGACGAGACTAGCACTGACGGGCTCATCTCTCTCTCGCGCACACTCTGGTGGTGATAGCTGACCGGTTAGAGCACAACAGCAAGCACGCCGGTAGCCATGGCAGCCCGGCGATGCTCTGGCGCGGCGGAGATGACCGACGGCGGCACCACCAGCGACGACGATGGCACCAACAGACTCAGCACGACCTAACGAACCTATCCAAGCTATCGATTGATCGAGTTAGGGCTCCACGCGAGCTCGCCCGCGACCATGGCGGCATGGCGGGGCAGAGCGTGGTGGCGCAATGGTGTTCCAGTATGGTAGGGTCAAATTAGAGGGAATGGGCATGACCAGGATCTCACCGTGACTTCATAACACTAGATGGTTGAGTTTGGGACACGGCGGAGCTAGGTGGTCAGTGGTGAGGGCGACAGCGGCGACATGAACTCACGGCGGCGATGACGCTCTGGCTCATCTATGGCTTATCTGCGAAAACCAACGAATTGTGTCGGTGGGAAGGGCATGCCGGTGACGAGCAGGAAGAGGAGAGAGACGAGCAGGGTGGCCGGCTCTGGGCTATATTGACGTGGCGAAGTCTCTCGGCCTCCAACTCCCGCTTGCGACGTGTCAGGAGAAACACCTACGTGTCCGCGCGTGCGAAGGCAGTGAGCAGGTAGAGTGGCTGCTCCCTGACATCCACTGCACATGCCTGATAGCCGAACTTCAGGGCTCTCTTTCTCCCAATTTTGCAAAACCACTTGAAGAGCATCCTTAAACAAAGTTGTACATCTACATGAGATCTTCATCTTTGCTTAAGGAATCATCAACCAAAACTAGATAGTTTGAAAGATTTTTAGGTAGAAAGAAGGGTACTTGGAAACTGTTAAAACTAAAAACAGAATTTTAGATTAGGGTTTTGAAAACCATTTAAGTTAAGCATTTTAAGCAATTAATTTCTTGGTAATTAATGAGCAATCCACACAAACAAGGTTATCACTTCAAAGTATAAAGTTCACACTTTAAATTAGTACCAAAGTTGCACATATGTTTATATATGAAAAATATCCTAATAAATCCCCAAAGATTGCCTTAAAACATTGAAATCCAAAGACAGTAAAAAACCAAGTGTAAATTTCAATGATTAATTCACTTTTGGAGCTCAAATTAGAACATATTTCATATGCTAACAGTGCCCACCCTTGACACTAGTGTAAAGTATAAACTTACTAGTTCAAAGTTTATTAAGGAAAATTTTTAAGTAATTAAGTGAATTTCAAAAATAGAAGGTCCCAAAGTACCTTAAAAGAAATTTTTGGTTTAAGCACAACACACTACATATGCATTGCAACCCTAACAAATTAGCATTGTTTTTAGTGAATTCAAGACACTACCAGGGGTGTTACACCGCCGCTTCAGCGCCCCCTCTTAGATCGATTTAGGGTTTTGTCAATGGGGTTTGTGGTGGCACGGTGAACCTCGTACCGAGTGCCTCGACCCCCCACCTCCTTTTATATGGCGCTGTGTGATGGGGGCCCACCAACCATGAATTGGTTGGGCAACCCTGATCAGGGCGCGGGATCAAGGCCCGACTCGGTCGTTGGACCGAGTCGGAGGAGATCAACCTAACATTCTCCCCCTTGATCTCAACTTATGACTTAAACTTAAAATACTTATCTCTTTTCTCATTTCATCACAGATTAGCACATAGAGTGTGCCTCATCACAACGGTTAATACCATTGGATTAATAGCTATAATACACCTCTCTTTTGAAATAAATTCTCAATTAGGACCTTATTGTCTAGGGATCATAGGCTTTCCTGTAAATCCATGCCGGCTAAGTATTCTCTGAACACATTGGGCGGTAAGTCTTTTGTAAGCGGATCCGTAAGCATTTTCTTTGTACTTATATGCTCGAGACTAATAGAATGATCCCGGACTTTGTCTTTCACAACATAAAACTTTATGTCAATGTGTTTGGCAGCACCACTTGACTTATTGTTGTGAGCATAACATACTGTTGGCTCATTGTCGCAGTATAACTTGAGGGGCCTATGAATGTCGTCGACCACTTTCAATCCGGTGTAACACCCTCGATGTTACACCCTAAATCATTTACTAAAACACGTCATGAGCATCATACTTATGCGGTAATGCATGTGATGAAATGAATAGGTGAAGTATTTCAACTAAAACGATCAATAAGAATGCAAAACAAAAAGTTACTCCACGATTCGTACAATTATCAAGTATGGTTGTAAAGCAATTTTTATTGAGTAAAATTACTATAGAACTTATATATGTGGCTTAAATAAAGTTTGGAGTGTGAACTTTGTAGAAGATGATGAAATACTTGCTTTTGAAAAATAACCTCGCTAGCTAATATTTCCAATAGCTTAGAAATGCAATTTGAAATAGAGTTCAACTCAAAACTTAGAAAAATTTCGAAGTCTGTTGACAGTTAGACATTGCTATGTTTAGCAAACTATTTTGAGGAATTGGGTTAAAGAGCGATGTAGTGTTATAGCTTGATTAAGTAGCCTCATATACCATCTTGAGTGTAGTGAAGACCGTTTATGTTTAGGAGTAACAGTTTGGTCGTGGTAGAAGCTTTAAAATCCGTGCACAGCATGTTTCCGGTTTGTTTCCCCCGCGTGGGCGCGGTCACCGTGCGTTAGTGGTTGATGTCGCCACGTCGGTGCGCCTCATGTGTGCCCATATGTTGCCGCGCTAGGCTAGCCGTGTGCCGTGGGAATAGTCATGGCATTATCATGTGAGGCCACCGCTGCTGTCGCGCGGCCGTGCCGCGCTGCTGCCCGCCCTATGTGCTGCCGTGCTGCCAAGTACGCCATGCCTCGCAACACGCCTACTGTAGCTGCCATCACCCTTGCGCTCATGTCTACGCTGCAATGCTCTGCGCCCTGGCCCTGTTTGATTCCATGCACGTGGTTGTACCCGCCGTCGTCACGCCATTGATGGCGCTACGATGCGTGGGCCAGACCAGCGTGAACACGTGCGTGCTTGTTCACTAGTGGCTAGACTAGGTCCCTGTGGTTACATCAACCGCGTCCCGCCATGGCATATCATAGCAAAGCCCTAGACGCATTCCACTATCCTCGCTCTATCTCCCATCTCTCTGCCGCCGCCGTCGCCTTTTGCCCATGAGTGTGCTAGAGAAAGGTCACCTCTTTTTAATTCGACTCATCTGCACCTCCGCCCTCACGTCTCCTTGTTGCCCGACCCCATACCACCTTGATGACGGCCCAGCCAGGCGCCAATTTGGTGCCTTCCCGCCGATGCACCGTTAAGGCCACGCCGCAGCCATGACTAAGGGCAGACCTCCCATCCCTCCACCTGAACCCAATTGCCCATGCTAGTAGGTGTGCCTTGCCTTCCTCTTCATCATGCGTGCCACAACTTAGTCACTGCCAGCTCCACCATACCGCTGACGCGACTGTGTCGCCGTGGTGCACCGCCGCATGGCTCGGCTACACGTGGCCAGCTCCTCTCCGCCACTCTCTTCGCCAATGGTCATCGCAACTAGGCTCACGGTAGCCTGTTAATGCTCACTCGCTAGCTAGATGGGTTTGTTGATGCTTGAGTTCGCCGGAGCAGTTGTGCCACCGATGCGGATGGCTGCGTATCATCGTGGCTAGCTCTAGCGTGTCCTGCTGCCCTGTGCTGCCGCTAGGTGTAGATGGTTGAACCAGGGATGGAGGCCCATCTAACCATCGGGCTAGTGGCGGCCCTGGTGGCCGACGTAGCCGTGCTAGGCCACCACTCATCGCGCCGCCGTGCACTGAGGCGCTGTGTGCGCGTGGGTAAATGAGAGAAAGGCTAGGGGTTAAGTTAGAGGGCCTGTGAGTATGTAAAATAGTGTTGGTCCTTGGTTGTGAATTTGGGGAAATGCAAGGTCTCTTTTGCAAAAAAAACGCTGACGCCTGCGGGACTTTCTCGCCGCAGGCCGCCTCGCGCGTGGGCCTGCTTCACGTGGGCCGCACCTATGAGCCGCGTGTGTGTGCGCGTGTGGGCCACGCGGATGGGCCACGCGAGAATTGGTTTTCCTTTTTCCAGCGAATTGGCAAATGTTTTTCTGATTTAGTTTTGAGCTGATCTTTGGAAAATTATAGCAAATTCTGTAGATGTCCAAAAATTGTGAAACCAATTTTGTTAGGTTCCTAAAATTTTGCTCTATCTATTAGTGTAGTTAGTTCATATACATATTTGTTGATACCAGTGGCTATTGAATCATTTGAGAGTGCTTAATATGATTAGGTTAAATAATTGTAGGATTTTTTGTGGTAGAATGGTGATAGGTTTATCTTTGAAAATTTTATAGTAGCTTCATTGTATTATTATATGCTCACTATAATTTTTGTGGCTATAGAATAGACTTAACATAAGGGTAGTTAAATGCTCTTTGTTTCCAATATACATTAAATCATTAGTAGAAATAAAGATATATTCTTCATTTGTAAAGCTAGGTATTTGTTAGTTGAACCCAACACTTTACTTGATGAAGATGATAGTTAGCTTAGTATCCTAGTCACTAGGGCTAGCTTAGTAGTTTACCATGTGTATTCTTATTTTAAGAGTTGTTGTTGCCTTAATGCTAAGTGTTGCATCATCATCGTATGCATATAGAGAACAAGTTGGCGGAGATCATGACCATCGGAGATCACGAGTTTGAGGAGGTGATTGAAGAGTATGAGGAGGAGATTCTCATGTAGGAAAAGGTTCTGGAGCCGCCACTGACTGACTGAGTTGACACCACGCCTGCCCAAGGCAATCCCTAGTGTATAACCCTTATTTTGAATAATCACTGGAAATATATATATGATGTGCATTTATGTTATAGGATATATATTAAAACTACATGCGTAGATATACCTACCTATGAGTCCAACTAACTTAGGTCGAGTAGCTGCTATGCTTAGGTTTTTTGGTAGCATGAGTAACCTGTCGTTACTCACAATAGATGATTATTATTATCACTCTCATGATAAAATGGTGAAAAAAATGAAGACCAGACAGGGATATGGTATGGGTATTGGTGGATCTAACAGGTTATGTCCTACGGCCAATGGGGCATAGCTTGTCTACACTATTTTCCCTATCCGTGTTGGTTAAGGACCGACCATTACATTGGATTCTAGTCAGATCACAGACTTATTATCCTGAGCACATACTTGTTTATGGGAGTAGGGAAGGCTCGTTGCTCTCTTGTCGTGGGTTTCAGCTCTTTCCGGACTGACTAATTAGAGGTGGGGATGGTGGAGGTCTAAGCACCACACTAAGTCCAGGACTCAGGTGTGGGGGCTTAGAGTCCAAGTTTGGATGGGGACCTAGACCCCTTGACAGGAGAGTGATGGGTTGGTCCTGCTTGAGCCTAGGGTATAAGCGGGGCATGTGTTTTATGGTATCCAGCTAGGCACATTGATTCATGAATTGCCAGATAATCCAGTACCACTTGTCTATAATCTAGCACCGTAGTAAGAACTAGAAGATGAAAGATGGTGAAATGGATCTATTTGCTCAACTCTTGCTTGAACGTAGAATATGTGCTTATATAGAATGGTTAGATAATGAACTAATCATGACTGCTAATAAGAAACATACATAAGGATTCACTACTAGTATTGCTTTCCGCAAAATAGAAACCCAGCAAACCATAAAGCTTATCATATCCTTTGAAGTCAGGAAATTATTCCCACTAGTCAGATAAGTCTTACGAGTATATTGTGTACTCAGGGTTTATTTACCCCTATTATAGGTGTAGTTTGAAGAGTAGCTATTGTGTGGAGGATTCTTCTAGTGAGCATAGACGGATCCTTGTATTCTACCGTTAGATATTTATTGTAATTCCGTTGTTTAAATTTCATACTCTGGACTTAGTATTATAATAATGTATTTCTAAGAACTCTTGTTGTATAAAATAGACTAAGTATTGTAAACTCATTCTCATTATAGGATCCTAGAGGAAAAACGTGGATTATTCGAGTTCTCCCTTGTGGTGTGCTCGACGGAAACCGTCCGATGTAGCCAGCTCTCGGGGCGCTTAGTGTCAGGTGGAAGATGAGCATCTCTGAAAGCGTGCTATTTCGGGTGGTTCTGCCACACCCAGGCATAAATATCTTTAGCCAGTTCACATGTCTCGTGTCCTCATAACATGCTACAAACTCAGCATATATCATGGATGATGTAGTGACGGTTTGCTTGGAGCTTTTCCACGATATAGCTCCCCCTGTGAGAGTAAATACATAGCCTGATATGGATTTTCTATCATCTACATCTCCCGCAAAGTCTGAATCTGAATACCCCTCTATATGTACTGAATCAGATCTTCTATATGTTAGCATGAGGCCTTTTGTGCCTTGCAAATAACGTAAAGCTTTCTTTACCATTCTTCAGTGATCTATTCCTAGATTACACTGATATCTGCCAAGTATCTCGGTAACAAAAGCTAAGTCAAGGCGTGTACATACTTGAACATACTATAAGCTTTCCACAGCTGAAGCATATAGAACCACTTTCATTCGATCGATCTCATATTAGTTCCTGGGACATTAGAATTCCCCAAAACCATCGCCCTTGACTATAGGAGCAGGTGAAGGCTTACACGCATGCATACTGTATTTCTTTAGAATATTTTCTAAGTATACCTTTTGTGATAATCCTAAAACCCCCTTTCTTCTATCTCAGTGAATCTCTATTCCTAAAACGAACAAAGCTTCACCGAGATCTTTCATGTCAAAATTTGAGGACAAGAACTTCTTTATCTCCAGTAGTAGATTAACATCACTACTAGCGAGTAAGATGTCATCCACATATAGGATTAGGAAAAAAAATCTCTGTCTAGAGGCTTGTTTTAATCCGTAAATGGATTTTTTCAGACGACATCCCATACATTCTTTTTCTTTCATGACAAAACCTTTTGGTTGTGCCAAATAAACATTTTCATCTAAATCCCCGTTAAGGAAAGTAGTCTTTACATCAATCTGATGTAATTCTAAATCGTAGTGTGGCACTAACGTCATTATGATTCTAAAAGAATCCTTACATGAGACTAAAAAAATGCCTCATTGTAATCTATTTCTTCTCTTTGCGTGAAGCCTTTTGCCACAAGTCGTGTTTTAAATCTTTCCACATTCCCTTTGGAGTCATATTTAATTTTGTAAACCTATTTGTAGCCTACTGTCTTGGCTCCTTTAGGAATTTTTTCTAAATCCTGAACACCATTGGTACTCATTGATCTTATTTCATCTTGCATGGCTTCAAGCCACTTCGACGAGTGAGCGCTTTTCATGGCTTCTTTAAATAAGGTGGGATCACCCTCCATTTGAAATTCTTCACAATCATAGACTTCATAGTCATCAGGAATGGCTGGTTTTCTGGTTTTTTTAGACCTTATAGGGGCCTCATTAGTTGGCGCTTGTTCCATATGGGACTGTTGTTCTTCTTCTTCATGTGCGACAATAGGCTCTATAAGATCCTAAAGGACAGGTTCCTCATGTTCATTTATTGTTATCACAAGAGAACTAACAACATGTGTTGTCATTATAGTGTCCTGTACTATTGGTGCAGCAACAACAGGTAACGAGAAATATGGCTCCTGAACCATCGGAGTGGGCACGTATACCTACTTCTCCTCAAGGTTAATTTCTCGCGCTACCATACTCCCTCTGACCATCTCATCCTCCAAGAACACCGCATGTCTTATTTCTACAAACTTCGTATGTTTGTCAGGTCAGTAGAAACGATAATCTTTTGACTTATATAGATAGCCAATGAAATGGCAACTGACTATCTTGGAGTCTAGCTTCCTAATATTTAGGTTAAATATTTTAGCCTTAGCTGGATAGCCCCACACACATAAGTGGTTAAGTGAGGGTTCCCTTCCTATCCACAACTCATATGGTATTTTGGGCACTGACTTGCTTGGTACTTGATTAAGAATATGAATGGCGGTTTTTAACGCCTCCATCCATAAACTTATCGGTAAAGTGGAGTAACTTATCATACTTCTCACCATATCTATTAAGGTACGGTTGCGTCTTTTAGCTACTCCATTCTATGAGTCTTGCCCGGTGTAGAGTATTAGGCAACTATGCCATTTTTCTATAAGAACTTTACAAAAGGTCTAGGAACTTAGCCATATGGGGTATGTTGATCGTAGTACTCCCCCATGGTCGGATCTTACTACCTTAATCTTTAAATTGTGCTGATTTTCTACTTCAGCCTTAAATATCTTAAATTTATCCAATGCTTCTGATCTTTCCTTAATTGGATAAACATAGCCATAACGAGAATAATTATCTATGAATGTTATAAATAAATCATAACTATCCACACTTTTCACAGGAAATGGACCACAAATATCTATGTGAATTATTTTCAAAATTCCTACGCTTTGTTTGTCGTCTTTCTTTATTTTCTTAACATACTTTCCTTTAATACAATCAATGCATTGTTCTAAATCTAAAAATTCTAATGATGGACGAATTGATTTCTTTATCAATCGTTCTCTTCTCCCCCTCAAAATATGGCCTAAATAACAGTGCTATAATTTTGATGATACATCATGAATTCTCTTCTGCTTATTTCTTATATTCATAGATGAGGAGGCATTCTCATTCATAGTGCTCACAACATTCACATTCTCATAAAGTGATAACAAATAAAGCTTGTCTTATCGGAAGGCAAGACCAACACATTTATGATTAAACATAATCTTACATTGGTCATTACCAAATGCAATCAAATCCATCATTGTCTAAACATGAAACACTTATTAAGTTTCTACGCAAAGAGGGTACATAAAGAACATCTGTAAGCTTAAGTACAAAGCCATCATTTAATTCCAATGGCTTTAACTTCAGTTTTGTCTCCATTTGCTACCTTAATGTGTCTTTCTCCTCTTTACAGGGTCTTCCTCGTATGGAATCCCTATAATGAATTTGCAACATGAATAGTTGCACCAGAATCAATCCACCAAGTAGATTTTGGATAACTTAAATACAAGGACTCATCTATAAATGTAATAATGTCCTCACCTTTTCTCATTAGGTGCTTCAGGAACTTTGGATAATCCTTCTGGTAGTGTCCAGTCTTCTTGCACCATTTGCAGGTGTCCTTGTTTACTTGAACATAGTTGGATTTCTGAAGGTGATCTTTCTATGGGGCCTTTTCTTATGACTTAGAAGAGGAGCTATTGTCCCACTGAGGTTTCCCTTGTGGTTTGTCTTTCTTGTTGTTAAAGTTCTTCCTTTTATTGTCCTTCACATGGTTGATGGAGTCACCATGTGAGCTCTTAAGCCTCTCCTCTTCTTGCACACACATGGCAATGAGCTTCTCAATGTCTCACTTATCTGGCTGTAAGTTATAATTAACAACAAAAGTCTCATACTCTTTGGGCAAAGATGCAAAAATCAAATGAATTAGGAACTCATCCTTGAGCGCCAAGTCCATTGGTTTGAGCCTGGATGCCCTGTTGCCCATCCTCAATATGTGCTCTCTTATCCCTCAACTAGTGTATTTCTCATTGACTAACTTCTTAATAAGAGTGTTTGCATAAGCCTTTGAAGAGCCAGTGAAGTGACTCTCCATCTTCTTGAGATACTCAGTGGCGATGGTACATTCTGGGATTGATCCCCTTATTAGATCCTCAATGGAGCCCTTAATCACCATCAAACACTTGTGGTTTGAACTATCCCACTTCGCACGATCAAGGTCATACTTCATTCTCACTGATGCATGGTCACGCTGCCGAGTAGGGAAAGCTACATCAGTCTCATTTTCTGCTCTAACCGGGTCCTCGGGCTCAGTGGGACACGAAGAGATAAGTGCTAGATCATTGTCTGACAGCGCAAGTGCTATCTAAAGCTTCTCTCGCCATACATTATAGTTGCTTCCATTGAGACGCGGAATGGACGAGATAAACATCATTGGGTTATATCCTAAAAACAACGTCAGAGAAAGTGAGAAACATTTAACATAATAATTGCTTGCCGTAATTTAACGTTGGTAAAATTAAAACATACAATGTACTTCTACATTAACTCTACATCACCGTTGGGCAGAAATAGAACTAATGTATAAAACTCATAAATAAAAAATTATAATATTACTATCATCAACTTTGGTAAAAAAAATAGCAATATCATAAATATAACATTCTGCTACATTAATTCTACATCACTGTTGGGCAAAAATAGAACTAATGCATAAAACTCATAAATAAACTTATAGTATTAATATCATCAACATTGGTCAGAAAAATAACAATACCATAATTTAACTTAAACAAATATAACTACTCCTCTAATTAACATTTTTCCGTTGGTTCCAATTTAATTAGAGGATAAACAAAATCATAGCAGCGGAAACATAAAAAATGCTTGAAAAATAATAATTCTTATCAGAAGTATCTCTATGTACTTATCTACTCTCTTAACAATTTATCCCGTTGGTTCAAATTGAATAGAGATTAAATTTAAGCCAAAAACATCAAAATTGCTTCTAAAAAGAATAAAACAAAATTCAAAAACTTTACTTTGTATTCGGCCTAGGGAGATAATGGCCCAAGGCCCATTCGCGCGCACCGCGCTGCCCCGTGCCCAGACGGCAACCTAGGCCTAGGCCGGGAATCTGCCTCCTCGCCTGGTTCCGGACACCGGTCCAGTGAACATTGACCATCGAATTAGATTCGACGGCTGTCTGTCAAGATCGGCGGAACAAAACTCTCACTCGTCGTCACCTCTCCGAACACTAACTCCATTTCGCCCCTCTCCTTCTCTCAGTGCAGTAGCAGCGACGTAGCGGCGACCACCCGAGGCCACCGGAGGAAGGAGGGCTGGCGCCGCCGTAGGCCCCCTTGCTGGCGCGCGTGTTCGCCCGAGGGCGAGCGCGCCGCCGTCGAGCGGGCTTGTGGTGGTGCCCCTCTCCTTCTCTCAGCACGGCGATGAGCAACGGCTCGGGTCTCTTCCTGCTCCGGTGAAACGGCGGCGCGGTGTCCTCCCACGCGGTGGCGGTGTCTACGACGGTGAGAGGACTAGGTAGGTTCCCCTCTCCGTCTTTTCCCTTCTAGGGTTAGGGTTAGGGTTAGGGCCGATTCGATTCGTTCATACGATTCATCTCCTTCTAAATGCTTCCCCTACTAGATCTACACGAAAGGATTGGCTAACTGATACCATTGATGCAACTTAGGGAATCCTATTAGTCTTACAATAGGATCATCTAGGTGTAGATCAGAGGGTAACTTCTTAGAAAAACAAGTAATGTGTCCTAGAACTTGAACTAGAGAGAGAGAGAGAGGGGGGGGGAATGGAAGGTCTAACCATCGGGCTTGGAGGAGCTGGAAGCCATGACGTCGGTGAGGCAGCCCTAGTCGGCGGAGGCGCGGTGTCGGTGAAGACGGGTGGCGGCACGGAGTCGGTGGCGGCACTTCCCGCCACTTCAGCGCCCCCTCTTAGATCGGTTTAGGGCTTTGTCGGTGGGGTTTGTGGCGGCACGGTGAACCTCGTACCGAGTGCCCCGGCCCCCCACCTCTTTTATATGGCGCTGTGCGACGAGGCCCCACCAACCATGAATTGGTTGGGCATCCCCGATCAGGGCGCGGGATCAAGGCCCGACTCGGCCGTTGGACCGAGTCGGAGGAGATCAACCTAACACTACGTGTTCCACAAATGTCAGGGAAAAAAAGTTTTTTTGCAACAAGCGGGGGACTTTATAATTTTCTTAAGGTTCAGTTATGCAGCGTTCTAAAGTGGTGTCACTATGGGGGAAAATAGCACCAAATTCAATTTCTCAAACTACCAGTTTTTGAACAACCACGAAATTATTGCAAAAATTTAAGTAATTTACAGATGACTGACAATGACTGTAAATTGACAATCAGTTTTTTTGTCTAATTTTTTTAAGTCATTTATTATTTATGAACACGATTGATCGAAAAATATAGATCAGAAGATTGAGACATCCATCTTTAATGTGCCACTCTCTTATCTTCCTTTAGGTGTCAATTGGTATTTAGAGCATGGACACACAAGCAAGAAAAACATGGCAAATACAATAATCAGATGGGCCATGAGAAACTTCTCAAATCAAGCACTAGTCCCCATTTCTCCATCACCAAAACAAATACAGTAGGAGTCAGGACATTATCATTGTGTGGCACAATAATGTCCAGGATAATAAAACGATGTCACAAAGCTTCATAAAAGTAGTGTATCTTATTTTCTAAACCCTAAACTAAGGGGCACCGATGGAATGGGACAACTGCCAACATACGAAAATATGTTGTCACCGTGATCTGAAAATGCGGTTCTCTGTGAGTTCCTACTAAGATTCTGCACTCAATGTCCTTACAAGGGTGAAGGTCCTACTTGCAAGAAATTGCAAACTCTTCAACTAGAAGCCCAGAATCATCTCAAGCAAAAGAAACCTAAACCATGGCCTCGAAGAGAATAATCCATCAAGGGACTCTCACAAGTTAACGTGCATGAAGACCCGGAGTACCTAATTAAATGGTCAAACCGACAGAGTTTAGGCAAAGCCATTAAGATCAGCACCCATGTGAGCACATGAACATCACAATTCTTTTCTTCCAGTAATGCATTTAACTTTTGTGACTGCACATGTGAGGGATGGGAATGAAGACCACACTCATTGTGACCCCGATTCCTACTTTTAATCCTACAGATCTCAGGGAGAAAAGAAACAAACACCAACAATCAATACCACCCCAGGGACAGTACAGATCTCAACGACACCCTCCATCGAGAAAGAGTTCAATCATATCAATCAATAAGTCTGATAAAAAATACTAATTTTAATGTTTTCAATAAATATTGTTAGATTAATTAAGGAGCATATTTTCATAGTAAACATGTTTGGACTTTGGAGACATAGATGTCAATATTATTTTCTATAAACTTGTCAAATTTTTTTTAAAAAAAATACTTAATCCAAACCTAATCCCTACGTATGCAGAAAAATTACATTTTTCATGGAAATTAATTAACACTCATCCCTGAATCTCACGCTAAGAATTAACAGATTCGTAATCGCCAGGACTACTTGACGTGACTATGCCAAAGGGTCAAGGGGATGCGTAGAACAGCGCAGATTTCAAGCTTTTAGGGTAACTGAAAAGTGTGGCTGTCACCCACATGGAAAGACTTCAATAAAGGACAGCTGGAGATGAAAGCAGATCACCCAAGTGGCTGGTTTAGTTGTTTGTCGGAACGGCATGCTTAAATCTACCAGTTATTTGCGAACACGCTACACGCCGATCGCCGACAGGAGACCTGAAGAGGGTACAATCCGCAAGGCCATGTGCAGAAGTATGTAGTACTGTACTACTCTACTGTACGTAACATAATCATGAAAAACAAACTTATCAAAACTACACTTATAATGCATGCAGCATGCTAAAAAGTAAAATATCTTCATTACGGAACGTCATAGATGATTGAGGTGACGCTCTATTCCAGGAAAATAGTGCGGTGTCAATTCACTCCTTTGTGTACGGAGAATACACGCCCCCACCGAAAGTACGAGATTCATCGGATCACCTCAATGGACCACCGGAGCGATTCACAAACCAAATATGAAATATCACGTCAACGATCACGTACAATCAAATCATCATTGAAATGTATGAAAGCAATAATAGGGCGTAATGTCTGGCCAGCCAACCGTAGATAAACATTACCACCGTGCACCAGGACTGAAAATAATTAATATGCATCGATTTACGATATCGAGGATCTACAACATCGCGTGTCTACATTTCGTTTGCTACTGATGATAGTACAAAATTATCGACCAACATCAAACAGCTGACTAGTACAGTACCAAGAGGCTATCCTTTTCAGTATTCCCAAACAGTGCACGTGTCCAACCATCTTAGTATTTCTGATTAGAGGACCAAATAGAGCTCTATATTTTTTTTATGTACATACGTTACTAGGACCTATATTTTTTTAATAAAAGAAAATTGTAGAAACATGAAAAAAAGATGCAATAGGCACCGTAGAAAGCTGATGACACTATGTATGCAACAGACAGCACATCAACAGATGACACTATATACGTAGTTTTCAATTGAAACTCAAACAAAATCATCATCGGATATATCAGAAGCAACATGAAGCTTTTTACTTTGAGGTTGATCCAAAGAGGGGCTGGTTTTCTTCAATCCTTGCAAGCAATTTGGTGATGTTATGGATTTGGTTGAACATTTCAAAGACAAATTCTTTAAATTAAATCCCATCAACTTCAAATTCTTGCCATTTAAGGATTGCCTTCCAGGTTTGCTAGGAGAATCGGTTTTCTGCACTCCTTTTTCTCCGGTGGCTGCTATTCCGTTTTGTTGATGAGCTGCTGATCGCACCATAGATTCAACTGGAACAAGTTTTCCATCAACCTGATTGGTGAAAACAAAAGAAACCTGCAAGATGCACATGTGCTTTGTTACCAGTTGTAGTCGTCTCCTAAAAACTAAGTTTAAACTAAACTCGGCGGCACAGATGCCATGGATGTTGTTTGTAAATGCAAAAGTTGGTTCTCCTCAAATACAGGTTAAAGATGCTAACTGTTTAAAGGCCAGCTTCTTAACCATTCTTTTTTTTCAACTAACTTTACCATCTAAATCTAATTAAGCAATGTACAAACAAACAAGTGGATCCAGAGAAAACGATACTGGGTCTGAGACGTACAATCCTAAAATAAGTACTCCCTCCGTTCCAAATTACAAGTCGTTTTGGCTTTTCTAAGTGCATAGCTTTGGTTATGCACCTGGATAGGCGTCATGTCTAGATATATAGCAAAATGTATATACATACTACATAGAAATGTCAAAAACGACTTATATTTTGGAATGGAGCTAGTAAGATTTATGAACCAAACCAATGAGATGCAGTTGCACGGAGGGTCTTAGGCTGTCACCTCTTCGCCAGCAGAACACTGCAGTACAGTATCAGGTACAGTTGATGGATCAAAGTGATGTCCCCAACTTCCTACGTCTTCTTCAGTAGGTCTTCCAATCTGACAAGGGTGCGCATAGAAAGTTAAATGAAATCTCTTGAGGTTTAAAGCTGCAGAAATGCCTTGTCCAGTCTTCCCCGATGGGTCAAGTTAAACAAAAACTACTGGCTACTGCAGAGTTAGGAAACATATAAATAGGGTGCCATCGAAATTACCTGGTGATGTGCGCTATTCATTTTCTCCAAACATCCAGATATCTCTCCAAACCTACCAATATCAGCATAATCTTGCACTCCTGGAATTGAAGCCTTATGATCAGTGGCTGCAAAACCAGTACCATCCAAAGCTGAATTTCCATCCTTGTCACAGCGGCTACACTTCAAATTTTCATGTATTTCAGACCTGTGCAAATGAAGGTAAGCAACAATATTATACATGGTATTAACTAAGGTACAAGGTACTGCATTTAGATGACTAGTGAATACAGATATTGCCTTTTGCAAGTGTTAACAAATTCATCTCTTGTTTGTGTGGCGCATATGTATCAGTTTTTTTTCTGTCTTTGTTAAACATTTTCTTCTTCTATTAAGATACTTGCATGCTCAAGAAAAATATTGAAAAATTCTAAGGACAGGGTATTCTGGCCAAGCTCGAGAAATGCCTAGGAGTCTAGTTAGTCAATAGCAAGTTAGCAATTGCTGGTATTCTTGAAGCTGAAATACTATCCATGGTTTGCCGAAAACAAATGACAATGATCTAATTTTTCCAAATAATTGATCAATTAATTATAATTTGTTATTTACACAATACAATCATGTAGAGTCTTCTTGAATCTCGGCTCCTCACAACTGAGTGTGAACATGAAAGCAGTGGTAACTGTTAGGCAGACTTTGTATTGTGGATGGGCTTAGGCCCAGGCACAAAGGGTAGAGGCCCATAGCCCAGGTGCCCTTGATTGTGTTGAGATAGGCTTGGATGACCAGGATCGGTTCCACTTCTATAAACCCTAATCCGTGGTCATCTCTCTATATATGCAACTGATTCCACAAACCAAACTCGCTTACAGTAACTACACCAACTTCATTGAACCACAACTGACAGACATTGTTTGCAAAGCGGATCAACAAGTTCAGCAACATTTCCTGAAAATGATTGAACAAATTAGATAGCTAATGTTTTGTCAAACTAAGCTCCACATCTACCCAATCTGTGAGGTCCAATTGTACTAACCATCAACTGGTTCCTGCTGTTTCTTTTTTAACTCATTTGTTGTTGTCTAATGTCTTTCCCTACTAGTAACAAGATGAAGAAAGAATGAGCCACATGTTCAGAGGAACAAATTTAACCTGACATGTTCATGAAAAGTAAAAAGATCACGCAGATCTTCTGTTGAAAGAGAACTCCCCTATAACAATAAGATGACAAATCAATACATTTGGCACTTAAAAATTTTGAACAGAAAGTAAAAGGAAACTCCAACAATTAAACCTGCATTTTGTTGTCCGCTTGCTCCTGCTGAATAACTTTTTGGAGGCCTTCTTTCGACATTTGACGCTGATATACCTTTAGAAGGATGTAGCACATAAAGTTACAGTGCAAGAAAGCAAGAAATTATCATCCATTCACTAGAAAACGAAAAAGGATAAGAAAAGATATAACCGAAAATACAAGTTTCAGGGTTGGCAACCTTCTCCTCGATGGTTCCTGTGCTTAAGAACCTATAAATGTAGACTCTCTTTTTCTGTCCATCTCTCCATACTCTAGCAGCAGCCTTTCCAGATGGCAATAGATCACAAAAAGAGCAGGTTAGGCAAGGAGCATAGTCAAAGAGAACCAAACGATTTCCACCTACCAGATTAAGCCCACAGCCACCTGCCTTGCTACTAAGTACAAAGACAAACTCATCCTGTCAAATACAATAATTTCAGATATTCGGCTTGTTCGGCTTCTTTTTTCAGCCGGAAGAGTGTTTTTCTCTCACAACAATTCAACCAGAACAGTGTTTTCAGCCAGTTTCAGCCAAAATTCTGTCAGCCGAACGGGGCCACGGTATGTTGGAGTAACAGTTATTCAGGATACAGGGCAGATTTTATGTACCCTAGATAGATCATTGAATTGGTTCACCAGCTTCTGCCTTTTATCGATGGATGTTGCTCCATCAAGTCTAACATATGGGTATCTTCTTTCCCGGCATAATTGAACAAATAGATCTAATGTCTGAATTTAAAAAAGTACAAATTGGCAACGATTAGTCATTCCAAACTTCGAGGGTCTCCAAAAGCAATTAATCACATTTAGTCTTCTTTATGAACAGAGACAAGATCAGAATCATCAGATTTGCAATTTTAAAGCATGCATGTTTTAATTTGATCACAAGCATGTGCAGCACAGATAGGAAGATCTTAAGATAAGCATAAATGAGGACGTGTGTACAAACAATCACATTGGATTTCTCACTTTTGGCGGTTATAGAAAGAAACCAAACATATGCTGATATGCCCTAAAATAGAGACTGAGGCAAATATATTGTGCCATTTATCCTTCAAGGCACAGTACAGTGTTCTGGCCTTAACTCATAATAAGCAGGCATGCCCAACCTGTATCCCGTTATACCAGAATTCTTGTCATCTTGTGAAGTAGGATTGGGATGGACCACAGGTTGACTTTGGGATTGCTCGTTGTACACGTACATTTGAAGCTTTTCTAATTTTGTCCATGCAGGGCCTGTTTGGATGAGACCCTGCCCAGGCAGCTGTAGCCTGCACATCCAACCCCAGGTGTCCAAAATCAGACACCTGGGAACGCTGCCTGGACCAGGCAGTTGTCGAAGCAAACAGGCCCTAAGTACATGGTCTAATCATAAACAAAATACTAGCAAACGTAAAGACAATGAAGATTTTAGTATTAACCTTACGACATTCCCATTTCTGTCACAAGTAATTGATGCTTTAACTTGAAGAATCTCAGTTGCCCTTTTGGCTCGAGTAGCTAGTAAGAGCTATAGAAGAGTGGAGCATAGGAAATTTTCTAGGTAAAACTATGTTGATTTACATTCAGTATTTCACTACTTCTGAAAGGAAAAATGCAAACACCAGTTACCCAGTCAGTTATATAGTTTAAAGTTTCATCTAAGTGCACAAATTTGTGTTTCTCCAAGGCCTTTAAGATAAGAAAAATTCTGCACATCAACTATACCTTATGACATCATATCAAAATATTATATTATAAATACCTGACCTGAGTATAATTTGATACAAGAACAATACAATCATCGGTTTTCTGACGGAAGTGCCCCAGTAATCTTGCCAATACATGCATTTTCCCAGATAGCTCTACCCACATTCCTCCTCCGCCAGTCCATGATCCAGACCTTTGCATTAATAAACAGTAGTTGTAAGATGGTTCAGCAAAAATGAAAGATAGAGAGAAGTGTTAAGTACCTTCCAGAAAAAAGTTCTGGCGGCAGGGGCGGATCCAGAACGGGGCTGCGCCCCGGGCTGAGCTGCTGATTCACGTTCAAAACAGTCTGATCTTGCTTCCTAGGCCTCCTTTTGTCTAATTAAGATCATAGTTTTTTAGGCTAATGTCGATGTTTTACCACCGATAGTCTGCCACGGGGATACCCGAGGCAGTATGTTCGGGCTTCAGCGTATGCTGAACTCGATGGTGAACGCAAGAGACAGTTGATTTATCCTGGTTCAGGCCCTCGATCGTATATCGAGTAATAACCCTACGTCTAGTCGACGTTAGCCTTTGCGTTGGATTGATTGTGAAGTGTTGTGTTGTACAATTGCTGTTTTTTTCTCCCAGGAGCCCTGCCCTCCTTTATATAGTCAGAAGGCTAGAGTCCTAGTCGGTTTACAATGAGATTTCCTAGTAGGATTACTGAATAGTACTACTACTAAGATTACATGAGAAGAATCCTAGTTGGACTAGATCTTCTCTCTCCCTTGCGGGGTATCCTGTGGGTCCCGCATCGACAAGCCTCCGAGCACTTCATGGTTGAGCTCTGAAAGTCTCGTTTTGCTCCTTCAAGTCTTGTTGAGTAGGAACAAATGTCATCCGAGTGCTTTCTGGAGTGAAACCTTGTAGCGCTTCTTGGGACCTTCGAGTGGTGAGTGCTTTTTTGAAGAAAAAGTACATCCATCTGGTTGCTACTACTAAGATTACATGGGAAGAATCCTAGTTGGACTAGATCTTCTCTCTCCCTTGCGGGGTATCCTGTGGGTCCCGCATCGACAAGCCCCCGAGCATTTCATGGTTGAGCTCTGAAAGTCTCATTTTGCTCCTTCAAGTCTTGTTGAGTAGGAACAAATGTTATCCGAGTGCTTTCTGGAGTGAAACCTTGTAGCGCTTCTTGGGACCTTCGAGTGGTGAGTGCTTTTTTGAAGAAAAAGTACATCCATCTGGTTGTAGCCCCCGAGCCTCTTGCTATTTGGAACAAAAAATTAAAGGGTCTTGAATCTTTATGTTGTTTGAAAATTTGTGGAACAAGTAGCTGGAGGATCTTGTCTTGAAGTTGCTCTGTTTGTTCGTTGAAGTTTTATAAAAAAGAACTCGAATATGGCTCGTTCCGGGTTCTTTTTGTCGTAATATCTTGAAGTGGTCTGCGTTGAGAAAGTCTTTTGGTGACGTACGTTTTTTCGAAGGAAAAGTGCACTCACTGAGTGTAGCCCCCGAGCCTCTTGCTATTTGGAACAAAAAGTTGGAGGGTCTTGAATCTTTATGTTGTTTGAAAATTTGTGTTCTGAAGTAGTCCCTGAGAGTTGGATTATGTCATCATCTGAGTAGTTTTGCGGCATCTTTCCGAAGCAGCCCTTTAGTCTTGGATTAAACCATCATCCGAGTAGTTTCGCAGCATGCAGCCTCCGAGCGTATATCCTTGTTGTTTTGTTCAGGAAGAACTCGGATGCGAGGTCTTGGCGTATTCTTTGATAGTCTGCTGTTGTCAGATGTAGTTGTATGGTGGTGGTTGAGTGTAAATGTCTTTTATTCACGGGTTGTACTGTGCTGGTATATTCTTCCGAATATGCCCGTCTTCGAGTACTGTTCCCTCTCGCCTGAGTCATCCATTATTGAGTCCTGTCTTTTCACTGTGTCCTTTGTTAGGCTTATTTCGTTGATACTCCTAGTCCATGTGCGCCGTTCCTTTGATCTATAAATACTGTCCCAGAGTGCTTGTTTTCATCTATTGGACATTCTGTTGAAACCTTCGTGGTCATGAACATGGTAGTTTGTGAAGTAGAGTAGCCCCCGGGCATATTTTGTAGTTCCTATGTGTCTTGTCGTAGCTGGAGGAAGTCTTGTGATAGGGATTAGAGGTAGGCTAATCCCGCGACAGCATTGTGCCAGGATGTACGTGGTGGTAGTTGGAGGAAGTCTTGTGATGTGGGCTTCGTTCCTTCATCTGGCAGTTCTGGGTTGATCCTCGTCGCCTGTCCTGAGACTGTCCAGTGCAGATCAACACCATATCCAGCATCACATCGGTCTTGGGTAGACAGATGCCCGCCAACCTTCTCTGCTCCATGTTGTCTTGTCGTGCTGCCGATTTTCGCCTTGGATGCACTGCGTCCATCCTTTGAAGAAAACAGTGTAGCTGATGGCGGTTTGTCCTTCCGAGTAGCAATTTAGGACACGTAGTCATTCCAGAGCCTAGCTGTGTCCATGTTCCTCTTTGCTACTTTGCTTTTCATGGTGCCGAGTTCGTTGGGTCTTGTAAGATTTGTAATCTTCTATTTTTGAAGTCGCTTGTAATGGAACGAATCTTGTCTTCTGAGTTGTCCTTTACTTTTCTGCTGTGATCCCTGTCATTCATGAGATTACCGAGTTCTTTCTTGAATAACTGGGTTCTTTTGTTCCTTGCGAGATAGCCCTTCGTTTCTTCCTGTTTGACGGGTTGTTCTTGTAGTGATCTGATAACCCTACCGTGGTGCTGGACGGATAAGTCTGAAATCTGCCCATTGGATTGTACCATTGTGTGGATTTGTGCCCTCCGTCATTTTAGCTGCGTCAGTAAATGGACCATTGCGTTCTCACACGGTGTTTTAACGGGCCTGGTGGGCCGTTTCTAACGCTGTAAAATTTATTTATAGACCCTTCGTCCTCTTTTTCTTTACTGCCTTTCTTTTGCCTTCAAACCCTAGCTCTTAATCATCCACCGTCGCCATTGCCGCCGCCGTCCTTAGCGCCGCCATCTAGCTTCATCTTCCCTAGTACCTTTTTGCTTCCGCTAGTTCATGGGTAGGAAGAAAACCGCGAGCAAGTCCCAGACGACCTTCATGGATGAGGAGTCATCCCTTTCTTTGATCGAGAACCAAGAGTTCGTAGCAATGAGGGCTGCTCAGAAAGTTTGGCCGGCTCCAACAACAAGTGAAGATTAGCTGCGTGAGCTCGTCAGCGATGGCTTGATCCAAAGCAAAGTCATCGCTGAATGGAGAGTTCCGGGCGAGCATCAGGTTCCCGCTCTGGGTCCTGGTGAGATTGTCCTCTTCGTTTCCTTTGTCCATGCCAGACTTTGCCTTCCTGCTTCCTCCTTCCTTCATCAGTTTCTTGGTTATTTTAGGGTTAGTCTGAACCATCTAACCCCTAATGTCGTTCTCCATCTTTCCATTTTCGTTCATCTCTGTGAAGCTTTCCTTGGAATCCCTCCTTCTCTATCTCTTTTTCGCTATTTCTTTCGTCTGAAACCTCAACCCCACCGCGAAGAAACCAGCGTTCTTGGCGGTTGCGGGATTCAGTTTCGCCAGGGTCTTAAGATTAAGTTTTATGACTATGACCTGGTCGATTTTGTAAAAGATTGGCGTGCCGACTGGTTTTACGCTGCCAATTTGATCCCTTCCCTTGTCGTCCACTCTAGATCTGGTCCTATGGTGAATAACCGATGGGACAAGAAACTTGATTCACCTACTGAGATTCAAGTGATCTAGCCACTCCTTGATAGGATTAGCATGCTGAAACAACATGGTTTAACCGGTTTTGGCATTGTTTTGAGTTTTCTTCGTCGCCGAGTTCAGCCCTTGAAAGAGCGGGAGCACCTTGGCTTCGAGTATTCTAGGGCCGAGGATCCTTCACGCATGGTCCCAGCCCTTGAGCTGACCGATGAGGAGGTACTCAAGCGTCTCTAGAAGATGCTGAAAGGAGTGAGCGTTATTCCTCCTGCTATCTCCGAGTTCTCTGTCAACAATCCGCCCCCAGCGGTGAGTTGTTTATCTTTTTGTTTGGATACTTTATGTACTCTTGCTGCATCCATTTTTGCTTAGCTTTTCCTTGTCTTGCTATTTTATCCTTTTTCGTAGGAGCTTGGGCGAAACTTTGTTGACCCGATCCCTCTTGATATTCTCCCTACCGTGGCGGAGACTGGGGATAAACTTGCTGGAACTTCTATAACTAGTAAGTCCCCACCCTCCACAGCGCTTCCTAGAGTTTCTTCCGGATTTATTGATGTATATGAAGAATATGTTCCTCGTCTAGTCCCTCGCGGTCCTCATAGTGTCCCGAAGAGGGGGCGAACGGATGGGTCTTCATCTGGCCTGCCTGTCTCCAAGAAGCCTCGCAAACCAAGTACTCTCTCAGGTACTCTAGTTGTTGCTAGCATGCTCTTAGGTGAGCACATTTAATACTCTTTGTTCCTTTGTTTTCCTGTTTCTCTCTTGAACCGAGTACTTTTTATTCTTTTTTCAGCGGGTGCTCTGGTTTCCTTGGCTGAGGGAGAGGAGGATGACGAAGTACCCCTCATCATGCGGCGGTGAGTTGTTTTCATATTCCTGTTGCATTGAATTTCTCTTCTTTGTCTTGACTTTTAGTCTTGAACTTTTTGAAGTAACCGGACGTCGGGTATGAGTTCTTCTGAGGCTCCCGCGCCGACTTCTTTTGAAGCTCCAGTGTCAAGTTCTTTGGTAGCCTCGGCACCGAGCTCTACCACCCCTCTAGTGCAGAGTTCTTCTACGGCTCTAGCCCCGACTTCTTCCGTGGCTCCGCTATCCCGCTCCCGTCATCGTGTGGCGGGGACGTTTTCGCCATCGTAGTCCCCCTTGTGAGGCCTTCTTTTGGCTTCACGAGGAAGAAAGTGGTTGGGTGAGTAGATTCTGGCTTCATCTTTTTGCTTCTGTCTTCCTTCTTCTGGTTCTCATCGGTGCTTTCTTTTATCAATTTTCAGTGTTTTGTCTTCTCTCGTTTCTTTGTCGACTTCTTCTCAGCCTTCCACCGTGCCCTCGAGTTCCGAGCCTTAGGACTCACAACATACTGTTGGTGAAGTTGCTGCGGGGGCTTCGGAGGTGACTGTGGCCATCGCGTCAGGTCCTTCTGAGGGATTGGCTTCGGCTTCCCTGGAAGTTGCTTTGGTCGCTCCTTCTTCGCCCCAGCCGGCCTCTCCTTCCCCTTCTCTTGCTTTCGACGGTCCCTCTTTTACAGGTGACGTGGTGCAACAGTTTGATGCCACCCATCGGCTATCAGAGCTGACCACAGCCTGGGGGAGCTTGGCGTCCTCTGCGACTTCTTTCGGGGAGAAGCTTCACGTAAGTTTTTCTGAGATTCTTTCTTAGGCCATTTGTTTTGCCTTCGTCCTTACGCCTTATTTTTCTCTTTCTTTAATTGTTTAGACTTTCTCTCGTGACCATACCGGCTTCTTCTTTTCATCTGAAACCGAGAAGAAGTTGTCCTCCGAGGTAAGCTCTCTGAACACTGACCTTGACCTCCTCCGGGCCAAGTTGGAGACTGAGCGTAAGTCGCATCAAAAAGAGAAAAAAGCTCTCCGTGCCCGGGTGGTAGAGGCAGAGAAACAGAGAGATACTGCTGCCCAGGAATTGGAGAAATAGAAAGATGCTGCTATCCGGGAGGCTTCAAAGAACTCGGAGGCCATGAAGAGCTTGGAAGCCGTGAAGAAAGAATGTAAAGGTATTCCGGGTTCTTTTTGTTTCTTTCAGTATTCAAACCTTTCCCTTCTGCTGACTTGTTGTTTGGTGTTTTGTCCAGCTCTCTGAGTTGAAGGAAAAAAGCTCTTGGAGGGCATTGATGAAATGAAGACTCTTGTTCATACCAGCCATAACAAGGCTGAGGAGGTAACTACTCGTGCTGAAGAAGAACTTGCACTTGCTAAGTTGATCAGGCGTGGAGCTGATAAAGATCTTGTGTAGGCCCAAAAAACTATTGAAGACTTGTCTAGAAAGCTAGCGACGGCTACTAAAAATTGGAACATTTTGTGGAAATCCTTTCGTTCAGTAGCTGATATTCTCCGGACTCCAGCGAATGACGGGCAATCTTGGGCTCAGTTCATTCCTCGGATTCCGACTCGTTTCCAAGAGTTCGCAAAGAAGTGCGCTCAAGTATGTACCAAGAATGTGCTGGCCCAGGTCCGGGTCCTTGCTACAGAGGCGCCTCTGTCCAAGATAGCGGACGAAGCTGATAGTCAAGAATACCTTGATGCCGTTGAGAGGATGGAGCCTGAGGTCGAAGATTTAGCCAGTAGGGTTGTAGACAGTCTTAATATTGATATTTCCCTTCCTGATGACAATGCCTGATCCAATTGACCAGCCTCTTGTAATATTATACTCCTCTTCAAATGAAGATTCTTTATTTTCGTTGATGTATTCTTTGCTCGGGTGTGGTCAGAGTTACTTGACTTGCTGAGTACTTTGTCCCGTTTTCATCTCTGCTCTGTAAACAACTCTGTGCGTTATCCTGACGAAATCCCTTAATTTGTCGAGTACTTTTCTTTTCTTCCTCTTTTGTGACCCATCGAGTGCTTTGTCCGCGCTATGACTTGTTAAATGTAGATCTTTGTGTTGACAACCTTTCGTCTGCGCTATGTAAAACGACTCGGCATGGAATGTTGCTTTGACAAACTTCGGCACCCGAGTGCTTTTTTGAGTGGCGCTTGTGCTTTTCTGAGGAAAAAGTATTCCTATCTAGATGTAGCCCCCGAGTCTCTTGGAACGAAGAGCTGGAGGGTCTTTTGAAGCTCAATTTCGGTCGACTAGTTTTAGGTGTTAGCTTTTAGCTACCCTTATCGGTGTGCTCAAGCGTCTTTTCAGCTATTTTGCTCTCGGCCGGGATGCTCAGGCATGTTTTCCACCATTTTGCTTTTTGTTTTGGGTGTTAGCTTTTAGCTACCCTCATCGGTGGGCTCAAGCGTGTTTTCAGCTATTTTGCTCTCGACCAGGATGCTCAGGCATGTTTTCAGCCATTTTGCTTTTTGTTTCGGGCGTTAGCTTTTAGCTACCCTCATCGGCGGGCTCAAGCATCTTTTCAGCTATTTTGCTCTCGGCCGGGATGCTCAGGCATGTTTTCAGCCATTTTGCTTTTTGTTTCGGGTGTTAGCTTTTAGCTACCCTCATCGGCGGGCTTAAGCGTCTTTTCAGCTATTTTGCTCTCGGCCGGGATGCTCAGGCATGTTTTCAGCCATTTTGGTTTTTGTTTTGGGTGTTAGCTTTTAGCTACCCTCATCGGCGGGCTCAAGCGTGTTTTCAGCTATTTTGCTCTCGACCGAGATGCTCAGGCATGTTTTCAGCCATTTTGCTTTTTGTTTCGGGTGTTAGCTTTTAGCTACCCTCATCGGCGGGCTCAAACGTCTTTTCAGCTATTTTGCTCTCGGCTGGGATGCTCAGGCATGTTTTCAGCCATTTTGCTTTTTGTTTCGTGAAAACAACTCGTTGAAAGTCATGACAAGACATGCTGTGGATGAATATCATCTTTATTGATCATGAATATAAACTAATACATATGTTGTCAAAGAATATTGTCCTTCATCGATTGTGAACGTTGGTCCCTTGTGGCTTGCATATCTGTTTTTTCTTGAGTTGTTTTTACGCGTAGAATCTTCTTAGCTGGCTGATGTGCCATGTATTGCTGACTTCTCTTCCATCTTCGGTTATTAACTTGTATGTGCCTGGTCCGGTGACTTTTGTGACAATGAACGGACCTTCCCATGGACTGAGTAGTTTATGTCATCCATCAGTCTTTTGTATCCTTCTTAGCACTAAGTCTCTGACTTGTAATGATCGAGGATGGGTACTCTTGTTGTAGTGTCGTCTTAAACCTTGTAGGTATCTGGCTGATTGGAGGGTAGCATTTACTCTGACTTCTTCTGAGCTGTCGAGTTCTAATCTTCTTGTGTGTTCTGCTTCTCCTTCATCGTATTGTTCTATCTTTGGTGATGTCCAGATCAAGTCGGCAGGCAGTACGGCCTCTGACCCGTAAACTAGGAAGAAGGGTGAGTAGCCTATTGCTCTGCTTATTTGAGTTCGTAGCCCCCATACTACTTTCGGTAATTCTTCAATCCATTTGGACCCATAGTCTACTAGTTCTTCGTATAACCTTGGTTTTAATCCGGCTAGTATGAGCCCATTAGCCCTTTCTACTTATCCGTTGGTTTCTGGATGTGCAACAGACGCATAGTCTATACTGAAACCACAGTCTTGTGCCCAGCTTTTGAATTCTATAGCTGTGAAAGGGGAGCCTAGATCTGTGATGATTCGATTGGGCATGACTCTGCGAGGCTATCCGGGTGGGCACCTTACTCCTAGTCTTTCTTGGTTGTTCAAATTGGTGGCCTTGATTATGTTCCTTCCTACTTCCTTCGTTATGGCTTCCACCTGGCCCAAGTCTTTCGAAGGCGGACTTCCTTTGATTTTGACCTTCTTGCTTGTGGGTTGTTGATCTGGCGGGTAGTCTTGATTGGTCTCTATCTTCATGCGTTCTTGGGATCGTTGACCGGAGTAAGTCTCGAAGCTGTTCATACTTCTCATCAGGATGTGAAGTTGCTCTGAGTTCTTCTAATGCTTCTTGAATCTTATCATAAGGCGTATTTGCCGTGCGTCTTCCTTCGACTTCTCGTTGTGATTTTCTTCTGTCGTATTCAGCCAACTCTGACTCATATCTGATCCAGGCTTCCCTACGCTGCCTAGCACGGTATTGGCGCCCTTGCTTCAACTTGTTTTTCCTTTCTCTAGCTTGTTTCTGACTCTCTGTTTCTCCATCGTAGCCCTGGGCAAAGGGTGATATGTTGGATTCTGATTCATCCGATGACCTGACATCGGGTGCTTCTGGGGGATTTAATGGTGACCGAGGACGTCGAACCATGAGTACTTCCCGTGCGTGAGCCGTTCTATTATTGGTGTTAGTTTTTATACTGTCGGAGTTGCTGATGACTTCAGTAGATGTTTCGATGTCGCAGATCGAGTCTCCTTCTTGGTAAGGTAGAATAGATGTTGTTGTTGTGCCGACTAGTTGGGTTCCGCTATCTTCAGGAACGGAACCTGGCCAGTGGATGATACAATCTTGCAATGTTATCGTTAGCACGAGTCCCTCCTGGGCTCCTGTCAGTGGTATCCCAAGCATTGGATTGAAAGATCTTTTGAATTATCCCTGATAGGATTTTGCCATGTTGTCGAGCCCAAACGGAAAAGAATTCGACTTCTTGAAAGAACTCTGAATGTAATCCGAGTTGTTTTGGGTTGTGCTCTGGAATCCTGTTGAAAAAGAACTCGGTTTTTTGAAAGCACTCGAATAGAACTTTACCTTGGACATGGAACCTGAATTCGAGTCGAACGCGCGTAGCCGTGAAATCTGATTTGAATCGGATATTATGAGATGTGTGAATCTTCTGGTGAGCTGATCCATCGTAGTTGTCGAAATAGAAAATTCTTCATGATGATCCGGATCTTTGAGGAGGTGGCCTTGAAGCTTTCCGTAGTTGTCTGCCTCGCAGATCCATGAGCCGAAGATGAAAGTTGATCCCGTCGGGAAGATCATGTTATCGAGGTCCATCGAGCTCTCGGATGCAAAGTCGCCGAAAGCCCCTACCTGGCGCGCCAGCTGTCGATGTTTTACCACCGATAGCCTGCCACGGGGATACCCGAGGCAGTATGTTCGGGCTTCAGCGTATGCTGAACTCGATGGTGAACGCAAGAGACAGTCGATTTATCCTAGTTCAGGCCCTCGATCATAGATCGAGTAATAACCCTACGTCCAGTCGGCGTTAGCCTTTGCGTTGGATTGATTGTGAAGTGTTGTGTTGTACAATTGCTGTTTTTTTCTCCCAGGAGCCCTGCCCTCCTTTATATAGTCAGGAGGCCAGAGTCCTAGTCGGTTTACAATAAGATTTTCTAGTAGAATTACTGAATAGTACTACTAATAAGATTACATGGGAAGAATCCTAGTTGGACTAGATCTTCTCTCTCCCTTGCGGGGTATCCTGTGGGTCCCGCATCGACAAGCCCCCGAGCACTTCATGGTTGAGCTCTGAAAGACTCGTTTTGCTCCTTCAAGTCTTGTTGAGTAGGAACAAATGTCATCCGAGTGCTTTCTGGAGTGAAACCTTGTAGCGCTTCTTGGGACCTTCGAGTGGTGAGTGCTTTTTTAAAGAAAAAGTACATCCATCTGGTTGCTACTACTAAGATTACATGGGAATAATCCTAGTTGGACTAGATCTTCTTTCTCCCTTGCGGGGTATCCTGTGGGTCCCGCATCGACAGCTAAACCCCACATATGTTAAAGGGGCTACATGGACTCGCCCCGGGCTGCAGCCCGGGCAGCCCGGGCCCTGGATCCGCCCCTGTCTGGCGGAAAAAAGCGCGCACAGTCATCAAAACCAGAGCCACCTGAATTGTTACTTTTTATGGTGTCGTAGATCAGCTGCAATATGAAGATAGCCAAATGACAAATACATAATGGAGTTTGCTTATAGCCAAAAAAGTTCAAATTATAAATTCATGATCACTAGAAATAGTAATATAAGCAGTGTGCCCAGAAATTCATTATAACCTGTTTGTGGAGTTTTATTACTATCAGTTGTACAGTGCACACTTTCATGGAAAAAAAACTATATAGCATCAAGAGGCTAGAATTCTGGGAATTTCAGAACAAAATAGTTAATAATCAGGAGAAATTTACATTCTCCTTGCCTAATCCTACTGTTTGAAAAGGTACATAGTAGAAACTACAAATTATTCTGGGGAAGCATACTCTTTAAGACACTTCAGCTGAAGGATAAATGCATCTCGAGTGGAAATATTAAATTATTTACCTTTGGATGATTGCATAATTTCTTAAGAGCGGTAATATATGCTAGAATTTTGGATTGCTTTGCTTCTTCAGATATCAAGCGTTTAACCGGAAAGGATCAATAATAGGTTGTTGCAGGAAAAAAAAACTCTGCATAACATTTATCTAATAAAATTGTTTGAATCCAAAGCAATGTAAAATTAGGTCCTCACATTTTTGGAATGTATGAAGTGGTTGTACAGTGTTATCTGCAGAGGAGTCAACTTGCAGCACACGACTTCAACAATCTGTACAATAGCAATGTTTTTAAGCAAGGCAGGGTAGGCAAAATATTCTTCAGAAATTATAAGGAAAATCCTTTTTAACAAAATAAATAGGGCATGATACAATTTTGTTTTCAATCAAAAGCATGGTGAGCATATTTGTTAAACTTTCACAATACAGAGCAACTAAAAGAATTTGATCAAACAGATAAGCATACCTTTGGAGGCAAGTGATTGGATAACAGGGCATTTGTTCGTCTCAAGATAAACTGAATATCATAGAGAAACCATCACAATCAAATTAGTCTCCAGCAAGCACAAAAAAGGATACAAAATATAACAAATAGCTTTAATGGAGTAAAATAGCATAGCATGCCAATCAGAGTGTAGTACTGACAAACTTCTTCAGCAGGGAAGACTTGCCTGATTTACTTTTGCACTAAGCTCTGCAGATCTCTCAGATCCCAATTTCTTTTCTTCTGCGCTTGCAGTGGGTTCTCTCCCATAGATGATTGGAGCCTTCATTTAAGGATAGATGGTACCAGGGTAAACAGAGAGAAGTGACTATAGGCCCACAAGAAATAAAAGTACTGAACAACCATTCTGATCATGTTTTCCAGGTTCCCCTAAAAATACCTCTAAGCATACATGAAAAGTACTGATTGTCTTTGAATGAACAGCTGTAACTCGTAATTTGGCAGTACAGCCTGATTCATGTCAAGCTCCATACTTACTTCATAATAACGACGAAAATATGAAGCGTCCCCCAGAACCCCTGGATTTGTGAAATTCACCATTGAGAAGAACTCTTCCAAATCATTCTGCAGCACCAGAAAACATTAAAAAGGGCAGACCCAGTGCCGGAGGCTCCCACATGAGTGGGGTCCGGGGAGTACAGCAAATTTCAAGTCAACTGTTCCAGGATAGGCATGTAATTCCTTTTTTTTCTTTGGTAGGTAGGGGTGGGGGATACCAAAAAGTACCTGCATTGGGGTACCGGACAAGAGGATGCGCCGTGTACAAGGAAGGGCAGCCAAAACCTACACATTATGCATTTTAGCGGTTTCAGCAGAACAAAGTCGGAGAGGAACCCCAAGTGTAGATGAATAGTGTGTGTAAATGACATCAGTAAACTGACAAACCTTATTTGTCAGTGTCTGATCATTTTTCAGCCTGTGGGCCTCATCACATATGAGAAGGTCACAGCTGCCCGGTCTTTCAAATTTTGAAGAATGCATGAGGAAAGTCTCATAAGATATGAGACCTGAAGATGATTCAAACACGACATATATTTTGAGCAGAAATTGTCATTAACTTGCAGCTACGTTTTCATTTAGTATAGTGTATATTAACAAACAATGAGTAAGCAAAAGAAAACCTGAAGACGGCTCAAGGGTTTTAAGAAACTTTCTATTCCGGAAAGAACATCAGCACGTGTGCTTTCACAGAAGGTCCAGTAGCTGCACTCTGCCTTTCAACCACTTAATTATCTCAGATTCCCAGTTGCTAACTAAGCTTGTGGGGGTTACAATGACAGCCCTTTTAACCATTGGCTTATCATCGAAGCCTTGACAAAGAAGGGTATATGGTAAAGTTATTGACTGTAAAGTCTTCCCCAATCTGGACGTGTACAAAAAAGGTTTACAAGTTAGAAGTAGCTTTATAACACAGTGAATCAGTAATCAAATGAAGGTCAAAGAAAACATGTAGTATTACATTACATGAAAGTATAATAATGGAAAACAGAGGGAAGGATTTGGTCAGCATATTACCCCATATCATCAGCTAAAATGCAACCAGAAATACCATCAGCACTCAATGACCCAGAGACACAATCAAACATAAACTGAACTCCTTCCCTGCATTATATAGAACATAAACATGTAAAAAGATGCATGCTAAACTAAATTATAACTATTCCCTCCGTTTATAAAAATATGAAACAAAGGATAAGCTAATTAGTAGTTCAAAAACGAACTAATTAGCTTTTCCTAAACGACATACTTTCAAAAAGAAGGGTGTATCATATAACTACTTTTACAACAGAGAACAAATCAAGTGTGTGAGAATACTCAAAGTGAAAACAACAACATAAGAGCAAAATACCTTTGATGGGGTCGGAGGTAACGCACAAGCAAGTGGTCGACTTCGATAGAAGCAGAATTGCAATTTTCCTTCTCACATTCATCGCGCTGCCACAGAATCAATGGCTCAATACCAGGTGGAAGAGGTTCCTCCTTTTCTGACGAACTATCGCTAGCAACAACAGGCGACTGCGGAAGATGATGTATAACAGCAAATGTCTGTGTTGAACCCCACGGGACAAATCTTTTACGAGCTGAAAGGCGCCGAGCAAGCTACTCATTATTGTCACTATATCCATTTTGGCATGGAGGTTTGAATGGCTTACGAGCTATTGCTGCTGCATCAGAAACTGAAAGAATACGTGGAATGAATGGCTGCCTCCTTACAACCAGGTTACCCCTGACAGAAACCAGAGAAAATATAAGTGATGTCAAAGAAGATGATGTTAATGTGAAGTCGGATTAGCTGCCAATTGTCTATTTCCTGAGCAAACTGCACTACCGACTTAAACCACAAACTTCTCAGTCAGACCTCATGCATCATTCCCACCCCACCCGTCAAACAATCTAATAATCTAATGACGAAAGTAATAAATGGCCGATGGTATAGTACAATTGTACAAACATGCAGCATTGTCAGTAACTTAAGTTAACATTTTATCTCATATTTCTTTCACGTTGTACATTGTCTCATAAAATTGCAGAAACTCTTGGTGTTACATGCTATCTGGTAGTTAAGGTTTCATAAGTCATAAAGAATCGAGCCCTTATTCATAATATTTCTGGAAATGTTAGATAACTTGTCACACTTGTTTGACATTCTTATTATCATAGCACGCATCATTTATAGTAATTAGTAAACAAAATGCCTTAAGTAAGACAGGGCTTAAACCAATTAATTGACATTCAAGGGTTCAAACACTGGATATTGCAGAACAGATTCCTTCAGGAATTGAACCCATCGAATACTTGAAGAAATAATCAATCCTCAACAGGATCAAGCCATGTAACATTATTAGGCTTCCATGGGAATGGGGATTTGAAAATCCTAGTCTATCGTAGTCTAAACAAGACAGTGGGTGGGGGTTTGCGGGTTTGTCTTTGGTTTATGTCATGGAACTATTATAATGAACCTGTAAACATGATCCAAAGCACCCAAATGCAAATGACATGCTTCAGACGGTTCTAGAAAGGTGTGGACTTATTCTATCACACTCTGAAATGAAGGATACAGAATGTTGAATTTTCAACAGAAACACATAAGGCTATCCTTCAATGTTCAAAAGTCATATCCATTCATCAAAACTCTCCCCAGCATCTAAACCACCACTAATCCTCGATAGTAGCAATCAGTACAACAACAGCTCACGAGCACATAAGGGCGCGTTTAGATCCAAAAAATTTTGGGTTTTTGGCTACTGTAGCACTTTCGTTTGTATTTGGCAATTAGTGTCTAATTATGGACTAATTAGGTTCGAAATTTTCGTCTCGCGATTTCTCATCCAACTGTGCAATTAGTTTTTTTTCGTCTACATTTAGTACTCCATACATGTGTCGCAAGATTCGATGTGACGGATACTGCGCAAAATTTTTTGGGAACTAAACAGGCCCTAAGTCGAAGACGAGATCCACTAGTCTAGAGGTTGATGTGACGGCGTCAGAGCGTACCTGACAAGAGCATCCACGTTCTGCCATTTCCTCTCCTTATCGGGAGCTGCCGCGCCGCGACGCAGGCCGAGAATGGGTGAATTTTTTACTTTTTAGTCTTTTTTTTGAAAGTTTTTCACTGGCCCTCGTGGAAAGATTTCAGAATTTGGACTCTTAGCTCGACGCCATCGATGTTGGCGCTGAGCTAACATGTCTCCGTGCCAGCGTCCCTGGCACCGAGCTCTTGGGCTCGACGCTGTCGTGGTGCTGATTTGACAGGCATCTCGGCGCCGTCTACTCTGGTGCTAAGCTTGGCGCCGTCGACTCTGGCGTCGAGCTTGACGCCAGGACGTATGGCGTCGAGCATGGGGTGAGCGCTGGCAGTGGCAGGACGCTGCGGAGGAGCGCTCGGGACAGGCACGACAGCGATCTCTCAGGGAGCTAGCAGTAGCAGTGACAGAGACATGGCGCGAGCAAGGACAACCTCTTAGTCTGCTGCGCCTCTCAGTCTGATAGCGCTAGCTTCTCGCTCTGCCGCCGTCCCGTCTTGTCCCGTCCCATCATCTATTCATTGTCCGGCCGTCGTCCACTCGTCCTAGTCCCACACAGCACACATGCACACACACAAGGCCACACGTTGCACGCTCCTCCAAGTAGCAGTAGCTTATCTCATCACTTCATCAGCAC